>NC_057809.1:443312205-443508873 GCF_018294505.1 Triticum aestivum | reverse complement strand
CTTGCATCGCACACGGTTAAGCCAGTACCTGCACAATTTTGCTCGCGCTTGCGCAGTCATGGTGATTTTACAGCGCACTTGCATCGCACACGGTTAAGCCAGTAACTTCACCATTTTGCTCGCACTTGCGTAGTCGTGGTGATTTTACAGCGGACTTGCATCGCACACGGTTAAGCCAGTACCTGCACCATTTTGCTCGTGCTTGCGCAGTCTTGGGGATTTTACAGCGCACTTGCATTGCACATAGTTAAGCCAGTACTTGCACCATTTTGCTCTCACTTGCGTAGTTGTGGTGATTTTACAGTGCACTTGCATCGCAGACGGTTAAGCTAGTACCTGCACCATTTTGCTCGTGCCTACGCAGTTGTGGTGACTTTACAGCAAAAAAATAACTTATAAAACATAGTCTACAAATTAGCAAAACAAGGATGATCCCAAGGTTTATATAATATGCAAATTCCCATGGGGTAACCCATCCTTGGCCTACTCCAGCCCGAGCACGCTTAACTTCTGCGTTCTATTCGACTAGGCTAGCGGATGGGAAGCGGCACCTTGCAGATAGGAATTGCCTCCTTGCCTTTGAGGCATTTCACGCTGGTCACCCAATTAATGGGACCTACTCCCTCCTATCACGCACATTTGTTCTTTTAGAAACTATGTGCGATGGCTAGTGTGTCGCCGCCTAGCCTTCAATGAGCACTGACACTGGTAGCGGGAAACCGATGGGAGAAGAGGCGGGAAACCGATGAGAGGTGTGGCGGGAAATGTGTGATGTCCCCGATTCAATCATACACTAACCATGCACGCAAACATGTACCATCAAGATTAGGGACTCACGGGAAGATATCCCAACACAATTCTAAAAGTAAAATAAGTCATACAAGCATCATATTACAAGCCAGGGGCCTCGAGGGCTCGAATACAATTGCTCAAACATAAATGAGTCAGCGGAAGCAACAATATCTGAGTACAGACATAAGTTAAACAAGTTGCCATAAGATGGCTAGCACAAACTGCGATACAGATCGAAAGAGGCGCATGACTCCTGCTTGGGATCCTCCTAAACTACTCCTGGTCGTCAGCGGCCTGAACGTAGTAGTAGGCACCCTCGGTGTAGTAGGGTTCATCGTCAACAGTGGCATCTGGCTCCTGGGCTCCAGCATCTGGTTGCGACGTCCGGAAAGAAGAGGAAAAGGGGGAAAAGAGGGAGCAAAGGAACCATGAGTACTCATCCAAAGTACTCGCAAGCAAGGATCTACACTACATATGCATGGGTATATATCTAAAGAGGCAATATCGATGGACTGAACTGCAGAATGCCAGAATAACAGGGGGATAGCTAATCATATCGTAGACTACGCTTCTGGCAGCCTCCATCTATCAACATGTAGAAGAGAGTAGATGGAAGTTCACCAAGTATCATCGCATAGCATAATCCTACCCGGTGATCCTCCCCTCGTCGCCCTATGGGAAAGCTATCACCGGGATGTCTCTGGAACTTGTCTGGGTGTGTGTTTTATTAAGTATCTGGTTCTAGTTGTCATAAGGTCCAGGTACAACTCCAGTTCATCCTTTTACTGAGGGACACGGCTATTCGAATAGATAAACTTCCCTGCAGGGGTGCACCACATAACCCAACACGCTCGTTCCCTCTGGCCGGACACACTTTCCTGGGTCATGCACGGCCTCGGAAGATCAACACGTCGCCACCCTACATAGGCACAACAGAGAGGTCAGCACGCCGGTCTAAATCCTATGCGCGCAGGGGTCTAGGCCCATCACCCATTGCACACCTGCACGTTACGAGCGCGGCCGGTGAGCGGACCTAGCCTCCCTTATACAAGAGCAGGCATTCCAGTCCAACCCGGCGTGTGCCGCTCAATCGCTGACGTCAAGAAGGCTTCGGCTGATACCACAACGTCGAGTGCCCATAACTGTTCCCGCGTAGTTGGTTAGTGCGTATAGGCCAGTGGCCAGACTCAGATCAAATACCAAGATCTCATTAAGCGTGTTATATTGAAGTAACTGCAGATGCCGACCAGGGCCAGGCCCACCTCTCGCCTAGGTGGTTACAACCTGCCATGTCGCTCCGCCACAAAGTAACCATCAGGGGGCTGTCAGGAACCTAGGCCCATCACTACCTGGATGGAACCACCTGCCCCTTCAGCCCCCATCTCCGAATCACTTGCGGGTACCCTACGAGTCGACCCGACTTTTGTCACCGTCCGAATATTAGATATGATATGTATGTATGTATGTATGTATGTATGTATATACCCGTGATCACCTCCCGAGTGATCATGGCCCGATAGTATAGCATGGCAGACGGACAAGAATGTAGGGCCACAGATGATAAACTAGAATCCTATACTAAGCATTTAGGATTGCAGGTAAGGTATTAACAACTGTAGCAACAATGACAAGCTATGCATCAGAATAGGATTAACCAAAAGTAGTAACATGCTATACTACTCTAATGCAAACAATAGAAAGAAGGAATAGACGATATCTGGTGATCAAGGGAGGGGGGGCTTGCCTGGTTGCTTTGGCAATAAGGACGAGTCGTCAACACCGTAGTCGAACTGTGGGTCGCCGACAGTCTCAGGGTCTACCGAAAAGAAGTAACGGAGGGGAAACACAATAAATAACAGAGCAATCAAAGCATCACAAAGCGTAACATGGCAATACGCAGTGCTAGGGGTGACCTAGCGCAGTACTACGAGCTACTAGCGAAAGGGAAAACATCCGGGAAAGCTTTCCCGGTGTTTGACGTTTTCGGAAAGATGAACCAGAGTTGGATTATTGCACGTTTGCTATGCCAGGGATGTGTGAAGGACGAACAGGCTGCGTATTCCGATTTGCCGCGACATTCTGAGCAACTTTCATGTTCAAAGTATTTTCATCCGAATTACAGATTATTTTATATTATTTTTCAAAGATTTAATAATATTCCAGAATTATCAGATTTAAATTAATTAGAAAAAGCGAATATTATGCCAGCATAACAACATCACGATGTCAGCCGGTCCACAGGTTGAATAGGTCAACCCTGGCATGTGGGGCCGTTTGTCATTGACACAGTTTAACTGACAAATTATTAGGTTTGATTAACAATATTAATTAGGTTACTTAACAGGATAGATTAGATTATTTTTTATTTTTTTATTTATTAATATTTTGTTCCTTTATTTTAATTTTGTTCTAGGAGGGTGGGGCCCCACTGTCAGTGGCCCCAGGGCCTTAGCGGGCACTAGGCAATGGTTACGGGCACCCGAACATGTGCGTGCCCGAGGGGGCGATGAGCACGCACGACGCACACCAGCGCCGACGGCCAGAGCAAGAGGCTCACAAGGGGGAGGTTAGGTGAGGGCGGCCGCTGGCGAGCGGCCATGGACGGCGGCAACAGCAACAGTGATGGCTCCAATGTACGGCCGTGGATGAGAGGTGAGCAGGGTGAGGGGCAGCGGCGAGCACGAGCACGTAGGTGGGCGGAGGCTGGGAGGTGGGGGGAGCTCCGGCGATCTCAACGAGGGGCTGGGGTCGTGCGCGGGGGGCTGCAAGCGTGCGTGCTCGAGCGAGCAGAGGCGGGCACAGCCAACACAGAGCAGGGCAGCGGGGAGGGAAGGACAGGGCGGCGCAAGCGCGGCGACGGCCCGGCCTCGCGTAAGCGAGCATGCACGGGTTGTGGCCGGGCGCGGCCAGGACGAGCCGAGCGCTGGCAGGGTCGCGGCGAGCGGCGCATAGGCGCAGGCGGGCGCTGCATCATGGTGAGCCTGTGCGGTGGTGCTAGACGGGGATAGAGGGGATGTCACGACCGGTTTTCCAATAAAAATATTTATTGAGAAACCAATCTTTTGTGACCAGTATGGAAAAAAATTCTCCTTACCGGTGGACAATCTCTTGATACAATAAGCCAGTAACATAAAATATATTACAGGGTCGAGCTACGGTTGCACAACCAAATTATTACAAGCACGCCAATAATTATACATAAAGGCGGACATGACACAGTGGTGTGGAGGCATACTACTGACTCGAGGATAGGGCGATGGTGGAAAAACACAGCGGGGAGTGAGATACATGACTCTAAAACTGGCCTCTCATCGAGCGTCAAGGTGAGGCTCAATGAATTTATTTGGTAGCGGAAGCGGATATAATATAGTGACCAAATCCAGGGTCGCACGAGACTGACTGGGATTCCTCTAGGCGTCGGACTCGCTATCGAACTCTTCATCCATGAGATCGCCTTCGTCAGCATCTGGCCAAATCAACAAGCCAGTGAGTACTTTGAAAGTACTCGCAAGACAGTTCGGACGTAAGATATAAAAATGCATGCATGAATGCGTCACGATTAATTCACCAATGTAAATTCAAAAATTGGCATAACGAAGTAAGTAAAAAGGGAAACGGCGGTAATCCGCCTGAAATCCCAACAAAACATAAATGAAAACCGATCGGGTGTCTGAAGCGACGCCTCGAAGGGTGAACAAATAAATAGAAGGAACTTTAAAAGAAATGCCACAGTCGGACGTCTAAGCGACATCACATAAAGGGCTTTAAAAGAAATACCACAGTCGGACGTCTGAGCGACATCACATAAAGGGCTTTAAAAGAAATGCCACAGTCGGACGTCTAAGCGACATCACGGAAAGGGCTTTAAAAGAAATGCCATAGTCGGACGTCTAAGCGACATCACAGAAAGGGCTTTTAAAGGAAATGACACAGTCGGACGTCTGAGCGACATCACAGAAAGGGCTTTTATTCACAAGTAAATAATTCTCATAATCAACATTCAATTCATGAAATTAAACGGGTTAGTCCATCCATAGGAATAATCATTTAGCCGAAATTAGCACTCATACGATTCACCGGAGTCTCTGTCATCAAAAATGGCACTTGTCAGGATAAGATGATACTGATCTTGGACATAGAATAGATGATTCAAGGAATATATGACTCTGCAGAGTTTGTACAAAAATTTCCCACAGCCAACGGATTTCCGTAGTCACGAAGGACTAGTTCCGTTTACGGTATTTCGGAAGAAACACAGCTAACCAGTACACACCCATCCTACCTCTCGATGCTAGGAATCACCCTAGACATCGTCCAAGAAAAACTTTTGAGACGGGGAGATCACAATCTCGAATGGCATGGGATCAAATTTATATACGCGCGCTCTAAGGGGTGCCCCCCTCTCGGTCCCAACCGGAAACACCCATGCCCCCTGACCGGATGACTGACTTTAATCCAGGGCCATGGAACCATCATCCCGGCCTCTCCTTTTGGTGTGTACCAGGAAAGCGGTTCGCAACTTACTAAACCATATTCCTTGCGGAAAACATATGGTAGTACCGGGAAGGAAATGGGAGGAACTGGACCGATACGGCTTGACACTGCAGTCACTTAGCCTGGCATAAGACTGGCATGCTACAACACTGCCATCTTACCCATCCTCATGCCAACACATGGCCATTCATATTCGCATCCATCCACTTATGGTTCATCGAACTCACTTACCTCGACAATGCATGGAAATAACGTTCATCGGTGTGCTCATCAACATGCCATGAGACTAACTAAAATGCAAAACATGCCAAGACACTCATCATATCAAAAGTTCAAACATGCTTGCCTGGTTCGGAGTAGTCGGAGCCTAGCTCGGTGAAGTTTGCGGCTCGGTTTCCTCCTTCGGTATCTACGGTATAAAGAAATACATGCGCTATCGTAAATACCAAGAGGTGCACAGAAAGTTATACCAAATATTTTTCAAATAAATATGATAAAAAACTAGACAAAATTTTGAAGAGGACAGAAAAAGAATCAATCAAAAATACTATTCTGTTTAAAAGTTATAACGGTTTTTGTCCAGGGATTTATCTATAATGAAACAGAAAGTTTCCAGGGGCTAGCTTATAAAAACAGAAAACGCTTCGGCAGAAACTACGCCAGCCCAGAGGGAAAGCGCATTTGGCAGAAGGCGTTTTCAGAAAACGCTTCGTTTAGAAAGGACAGAGAGGCTGACAACGGGTCCCACTTGTCATGTTTAAACTTTCAAATGGGAGGGACGAGGCTCGTCGGCGCCCGAGGGCTGCGGTGGTCACCGGCGGCGATCCACGGCGAGGTAAGGGGATCGGAGGTTATCAACGTGCTCACCGTGTCCTTCCGCAATGGTGGGTGGTGGTGTTGGTCGCCGGGGAGCACCACGTCGACGGCGGTCTCAACTCCGGCGGATGGTGGTTCGGGCGTAGATGGAGCTCGTCGGAGAGGACTGCAAAGGCCAAATTCATGAGGGGGTTAGAGTACTGGGTGTGAGAGAAGGCTACGGACGAGGTTTCGGCGCCGGAGGTGGCCTCACCGGAGTCAATCGAGCTGAAGGCCGAGGCGGAGCGAGGCGGCCGAAGTCGAGGAAGAAGGGCCCCTCGAGGCTCTTCTAGTTGCTGGTCGGGGTCCAGTGAGGTGCTGGAGGTGTGCAGGGGCGAGAGGGAGCTTGGGGGCGTTATATATAGCCAGCCCGAGGCGGTTGCCGTGAACGGGACAAGTCCGGCGAGCGATTATGGTGGCGCTGCGGTTGGGCAGTGGAATTAGGAGTTTGGGCATCGCCTAGGTGGAGTAGTGGTGCCATTCCAGGGTCCAGCTCAGCACGGGAGGGGGTTTTACGGCCTGTCCCAATGGAACGGCCGTGCGGCATGTCGGCGGCAGGGAGCGCGCCCTGCGCGTGCCAGGCCACGGCGGCGGTGCTGCACACGTGCGCTGGCAAGGGAGACGGCCACGCGGAGCTACCAGATGGCTTGGGCGGCGCTGAACGGCGTTCTGCCGTGGTGTGCCTTCTGTCGGCCGCCACGGGAGGTCCCGACACCGCAGAAGACGCCGGCGAGGGCGGGCTAGCGCGCCACCGACGCCAGGAAGGCTCCACGCACGCGGGTGAAGCTCCGGACAAGAGGGAGGGGCTGCGAGCATCGAGCCAAGCGTACTGTGAGCTTGTGACTGAACTCTGAAGAAAACGACACTGTAAAACTGAATTTTACTGAACTTTACTGAAAATGCAAAGAACAGTGCAGCTCAGGTGTTCGACAGAATGCTTTTGGCATCTAGGGATTTTTCCTTGAGCTGAAATTTGGTGGAGTGGCTTCTCATTGCTCTAGTAGGCTGCATGATTTTTGGTGGAATTTTTGGAGGAGTGTAGATATGAATTTCACCAAATTTGGCAAATCTGGTCCAAACTTGCAGTGAGTGAAATTTGAAATTTTTGAAAAGAAGAAGAGTGGATCAAGATGGTTCTAGGTTGTGGGTACTAAAGACAATCCAGGGAAGTTGGTTTGGGACAAAAACTCAAAGGCAAAATGGCACTTGCTTTGAAAATCACTTAGGCTCAAAATAATTGGCAGAAATGTTTTGGGAGATAAAATAATTGAAATAAAATCCAAAAACTTGTTTGGACTTGATGAGACAGAGGATTTAAATTGCTCAAAGGTGGATAGAGGGGTTTTGAGAAGATTTACTATAGGAGGCATGGTAAAACCATGGGTGGTTTGAAAAAGAAAGAAGTCCCAAAACTCCTAGGGTTTCTTTATTTTAAAAGAAAATGAAAAAGTTTGAGAGGGTAACAACCAGAAGGAAAAGCTCCCAAAACTTCAACACCAAATTTGAAAGGGAAAAGAAAATCCTTGCCAATGGAAAGGAAGTTTTTAAGAGGAAGGATTTCTGGAAAAGAATTTTTTTTAAAAAAACCCTCTTTTAAAAATCCAACAAAGTTTTTGATGAAAACCAAATTAAAATTTTGGAGTGTCACAGGGGAGAGGAAGCGGGCACGGGGCTCACCTCCGATGAAGCGAAGGGGGTCGGCGAGGGTCGGGGTCGGCCGGTTAGGAGGAGTCTGGGACGGGGCAGCGCTGGCGGGGAGGAGGACGAGGATGGCCCGGCGACGGGGCGGCTCCGGGCGGCGAGGCGCGGTCGTCGGGGCTGCTCCCCTGATCCAGCGATCCAGATCGGGTAGGGTGAGGGGGAGACAGGAGGAAGTGTGGAGAGTGGGGAGGGGGGATCGGTTAGGGTTACCGTGGTGGGGTGGTATAGGCAGGGGGTGGCCTGGTTGGCCTGGCGTCCCGGTGGCCTGCTGGGCCAAGGCCCAGTTGGGTCGAGGGGGATCCTTTTTCTTTTCTTTAGTTTTCTTTATTTCTTTTCTTTTCTTCTTGACTGTTTTGCAATCTATTATAAATACTAACTGAATTTTCTTCATCATGGTATTTGGCACATAAATTCTAGGCCATACATTAAGGGTGGACACAAGGTTGGGGATAAATAGGAGAGGTTTCAATAACTGTTTAATTCAAAAAGGCCATTTTAGTTGTTGTTGGACCACTTTATAATTAACAGGGATTATTTTGTGAGTCAAGTAATGTTGGTTACAACATGACAATGATCCGAAGAAATTGTGGAGTACTGTGAACATTTTAGTTTTGTAGTTTGAGGAAATAAATTATTTGACTTTAATTAAATTTGAATTTGGTTTTGGTTTTGGAACTAACGCGAGATTAACAACTGTAACCGAGGTGATGTGGCGTCATTAGCAGAGGTTCACTATAGCTTAATTATCCAGGCGTTACAATTCTCCTCCACTACAAGTAATCTCGTCCCTAGATTTTAAGATGTGGAGTAAGGGGGAAAGATTTGGTTATGAAAATCTAACGAATCTTCTCGGTCTTGGTTGCTCTTCGCGAAGTAGTTGATCCTCCACATTGATGTCTTCATTTCTTTGCATCAATGCATCATGATGAAGTTTTCATTCTTCCCTCCGGATTATCATGTAGTTACGAGGAAACAAAGGGTAAGTTCGGAAGAACGGACCTAACAAGGTTGATATATGGTAGATAGTTGAGGAATGATGGCAGAAAGTATCTCTCAAGTTGAAATTAAGAAAAACATCGAGAGCAAAATAAGAAGGCACAATAAGAAGTTTCAAGTAGGTAGACAGTCGTTTGATGCCTGAAACAGAGAGTGAAAGGGACCCAGAGCAACGGTAACAATATTGCATCAGATACCAAAATAGATCTATAGGAAGGTGGCTCGTGAATTACCTACGAAGCCAAGCGTGAGGAATAACACTCGAATCAAGGGGTATAGGAGAGTCAGGTTTTGATCCTGTGGAACTGTGGGTTATGGGCCCACCATGTGTGTTAGAAGTAGAAATGGGGTTGACATCTTGCACTATCGTGATAGCAAGGCATGTCAGGGGATAGCCTGTCAGTTATGTCGGCAACAACATCGGTACCAAGGGAAAGGGACGAAGAGAACCATTTTCCTGCTCATTGAACAAGGCAGACCAATTGGCAATGTTCTCATCCATCGGTAGCTACCTTAATGTCTTCAACAAAAGCAGCAGGGTCTTACTGACATGGTTGTACACCAAGGTGTTTACATAACCAGAAAAATATTACTGCTTAGATCATATAGATCACAACAAAGGTTAAACAAAACAATGAAAAGGAAAATGTGATCATCAGATTAAACAATACAATGGAAAGGAAAATGTGTTTAAACACATAATTCTTGGGTATATCCTTCCCACGGACAAGTAGAGCATGATATCCATGACAGGATATAAAGTAGAAAACCCTCTAGGTAAGGGGAGAGAAACTTCATGACATTACCCATACAATGGTGTTTGGATAATTGATAAGGAGAATTTAGCATTGTGCTTCCAATGTTTTTATTGAAAATCGGAGTACCATAGACATGCATCATGATAGCATTGGCATGGTCATCAAGTAAAGATCAAACTTTGGTTGCACAAAGGATCCATCAGGAACATCTTATAGAATAAGTCTTACAATTCCCTCACGGAAGAACGACTAACCTTGCTAAAAAGGAAACTATAACAATCACTACTGGAATCAGCAGATTTGCCGTCTGCCAACTCTTTGTCGTCAGCCAACGGATGGAAAAGGAAGGCTTTGCCATCTGGCACCAGAAAGCGGACAACAAAGAGGCAGCGGACGACAAAGATAGGCTTTGCCATCATCCATATCTTTGTCATCTGCTAGCGGACGACAAAGAAGCTTTGCCGTCTGCTAGCTGACGGCAAAGAGGGTGGGTGGCGGGCTTACGAGGACAACCTAATGGCCAGTTTCTTTGTCGTCTGCTGGCGGACGGCAAAAATTCTTTGTCGTCCGCCAGCAGACGGCAAAGAGAAAGCACACCACATGGATTGATCACATGGATCAATGACATGGCCTGATCTGCTCCACACATGCATCTCCACAACGCAAAACTGATGCGGCCCATCCCACGCCCCCACCACCCACTCTCTCTCCCTTATCCTCCTGAGAGCCACCCCACCACGATCTGTCTCCCTTCTCTCTCGTACGCCTCTGCTCGCCGCCTCACGTCTCCCCAGCCGGCCGCCGTCCCCGGCCCCCGTCGCCCCCTTCCGGCCACCACCTCACCCGCCGGCGCGGCCCTTTCTCTCTTCTCCCCCGATGCCGTCGTGCCCGGCCCCGTTTGCCCCCACCGGCCCCGGCCCCCATCGCCCCTTCCGGCCACCACCTCGCCCGCCGGCGCAAGCCCCTTCTCTCTTCGCCCATGATGCCGCTGTGCCCGGCCCCATCCCATTTGCCCCCGCAGGCCCCGGCCCCCATCGTCCCTTCTGGCCACCACCTCGCCCACCGATGCCGGCCCCTTCTCTCTTCGCCCTCGACACTGTCGTGCCCGGCCTGGTCTCTGTTTGCCCCCGCCGGCCCAATACCCGACACTGCACCACCCCCACCTCGAGCAGCGGCGGCCTGCGGCAGCTCTGCCCGCAACAAAGGGTGCTGGGTGCTGGCCCACATCGAAGGGCGGGGTCGCAACGGATCTAGTTCCCAGATGAGCGTGGTTAGCTCTGGTGCAGCCATGGGCGGATTGGAGCTCCTCGTTAAATCAAATCTCTTGTAATTTGTTCGTGTATATTGTAGTGTTTGTGGGTAATGTATTGTGAAATTCATTCGTCGATTCTTGGACCAAGTGTTAATGGTACTGTAGTGTTTATCTTCGTCTGTTCGTTCCTCGTCGGTTTGTATTGTTGGAGTACTGCTCGCCGGGCACCGGACACGCCAAACGCAGGATGCCGGACAGGCTGCTCGTCGAATGTTTTTTTAATATTTACTAACTTCTTTGCTGTCTGTGATTTTACGAGGCTAACAGAAAATATTGCGTTTGGTAGACGGCAAAGGGAGGGCATCTTTGCCGTCCGCTGGTGGATGGCAAAGACGATTTCATCTTTGCCATCCGCCAGCAGACGACAAAGTGCCCTTTGCCGTAGCTTATTCAGCCGGACCTGTTGCCGTCTGCTGGCTGACGGCAAAGGACTTTGCCGTCCGGGATCTGTGCCTTTGCCGTCCGCCATGGCGGACAACAAAGAAGCTGATTCCAGTAGTGAATAGGTCCTCCGGTCAGGTGTTAGGAATGACATCACGCTATCAAGTCAAAGATCAATGTCATATAACTCTTGGGAATATGTTCCAATGATCATATCTGACCGAGATTCAGATCTGATTGGTGTCAGGATACCACAGAGTCAGGATGCCTGAGAAGAAATGGTGCGACACAAATTGACGAGATGACATTGCAATATTCTCGGGATTTGAACTATGGAAGCGAGTTCCGAAATAAGAGACCAAGTAGAAGATGAGGATGTGGCTGATGGAATTCCAACAAGATGGATTTCCACAATTATGTGAACAAGGAGATAACATTTGTTAGATCAAATGATATACTAACGTATGCTCGAGGAAAACATCCACAATTTAGACATTGATCGAAAAGTGCACCCAAAAATATGGGCTAAGTAGCACGATCATTGTTAGGATGATGAGTCCATAACCAACACATGAAGAATGAAACTATCATTCATTACTTACAAGCAATAGGGTTTCTAGAAGATTTGAATTCGCACATCATAGTTCAATTGTCGGCATTCCGGTTAGAAACAACACGGGGACCAAGAAAGAATGGTGATGGTGAGAAGTATCACTATATCAATAATTCTTAAGAGGTGGAGTAATCCTAACAACATCCTTGACATAAATACTCCAAAGTAAAGAAGAACAAATACTAGATAGCAAGGAACTCAAGGTGTAACACTACACATGAACAAGTTTGTGTTGGAGGGAAGACACTAAAGTGGTCGATAATAACACAATTCACCGAGGGCAAGGATGGTAGTTCTCATCATGAATTCAATTGATATCCTGGAAAGCTCGGAATGCTGCTGATGATCACGACACATTTGTCGAGGGATTTCATGAAGATGTAATCGATCGGCGATGGCATCCAGTCATAGAAATGATGAAGTGAAAGGTTATTGGCACCACGGATATGACCCAAACTCGAAAACAAGTTTGCCATTCAAGGAGAAATGATATGACATGGAAGATCGACGTAAGATTAGCTCATCGTCGAAACTTGTGCTCCAGGAAGGACTAGGCAGCACATTTAAAATTTAGCACAATAATGGTGTAGCCGATCAGGCAAGGAATGACGTGAGGGAGTATTAAACTTCTCAACAGCAAAGTACTAGGAGTAATAAATCACAATGTTGATTCGATTCACTAATCGGTGTTCTCGGTTGATGACAACCCAGAAACCATGGAGTGACTATGACACGGAAAGGTACTACTTCATAAGATGTAGTGCAATGGGTTGATATCCTCGAGATACCAGGGGGGTAATACTCGAGGGTAGATCAAAATAGAGGTTGGGCCGGCGTATTGATCTGTACAAGGCAAGTGTTTTCACTTGCCTAAGAAATGGAATCAAGGAGAAAATATGGTCGGAACCACAATTGCAAAGGATCAATTCATACATACCAGATAATATTAATCAAGGAAATAGTTATTATTACAAGAAGCTTCTATGATAGGATCTACATCGTGTCCACGGCCATGAACGGAAAGTTCAAGGTCGACTCCCACTACTTCAATCTATAACCTTCCATTCACTTCTCATTTCTTTTCGAAATGACATTAGTTGTTGAAAGTTTTACCTGGTGCAATACCAGATAAGTTTGACCTGTGAAATCTTTCGGGTTTGCACAGATTAGGGAAGGCATTGGTCCAACCCTCCGAGTATCTTAGGAACATATACTACAAAGTTCAGAAGTAAATAACTCAAGCTCGAAGGCAGAGCATCATTGGCCATTTCAGAGAATAGGATTTACCAATGGAATTATTTATCAGGGAAAGAACTTCTATAGGTTTTTGTGTACAAAGGACATTGTCAGATGAAAATTCAACAAAGGATCTGACGGTTCATAACGGAGATGATGTGAGTATCGTTACTCAACCAGAAGAAGAAGAAGAAGAATGGAAGGAGATCAGAAGATAGAAGCAACTGACTAATTCAAAGCTCAATTGAAAAGGAATTATGAACTCCAAGTCAAGGGATCAGAAGCAACGCTCTGTTTAGGGATGGATAAGTTGAATAGCCGTAGGGGTACAATCGACGGCAATTTGATTGTTCGAGAACCACCTCATGTTCGGAAGACGTGTGAGACAGAAAGATAATTTATAAGGATTGACTGATGATTGCGTCCATTCCCAACATATCGAATCATGGACTCAAAATGTTAATGACATAGAATGCCAATAAGATTACTAGACTTATGGGATTAAACATAATGTAAGCAAGCAAGAATTTCAAGAGCAATAGGTTGCTGAGGATTTTCGGAAGATCAAATGGTATTTCAAAGACTTTTGTGAAATACATGAATCAACTGGGGATGAGCGGATACTAGATAAGTGCGAGGATCTATCCGTAGGGGCATTCATGTGGCAAAGAACTGCAAGGGAGTAGGCACAAAGTATTCTCGGAACAATATAGAAAACTTTGGGGTATCTTGTAATAACAAGATTAATGGGGGGTGATTGTTTGAATGGAAAGTTTATGTGCTTATTCATAGGGGGTCATAGATGGAAGGGAATTGCATTAGAGATGGTATAAACTCTTGAGAAAACATGATAGAGTATCTTTGGAATCTTCTGGTGTAGCAGGCGATCATCTCTAGTAAGGGGCTCGCCGGGAGGAAGTAGTTACGAGAACCTAAAGTCAGAGTAAGTGAAATCATTTAACGCGAATAGAAGAGAGATCAGAGTACCAGAGTATAGATGAGAAATAAAAGATCATAATACCACCCAATGGTGACGTGGGCCCGTAAGCCACACAACCATGTTAGTAAAAGTTTTGCAATGACTAGACTCAACTTCGGCCAAGGAGTTTGGAAGGGGGATTCCTACAGGCAGTTGGCTCTGATACCAACTTGTGACGCCCCCGATTCAATCATACACTAATCATGCATGCAAACATGTACGATCAAGATCAGGGACTCACGCGAAGATATCACAAGACAACTCTAAAAGTAAAATAAGTCATACAAGCATCATATTACAAGCCAGGGGCCTCGAGGGCTCGAATACAAGTGCTCGAACAGAAATGAGTCAGCGGAAGCAACAATATCTACATACATAAGTTCAACAAGTTGCCACAAGATGGCTAGCACAAACTAGGATACAGATCGAAAGAGGCGCAGGCCTCCTGCCTAGGATCCTCCTAAACTACTCCTGATCGTCAGTGGCCTAAACGTAGTAGTAGGCACCCTCGGTGTAGTAGGGGTCGTCCTCGGCAGTGGCGTCTGGCTCCTGGGCTCCAGCATCTGGTTGTGATGTCCGGGAAGAAGAGGAAAAGGGGGGAAAGAGGGAGCAAAGCAACCGTGAGTACTCATCCAAAGTACTCGCAAGCAAGGATCTACACTACATATGCATGGGTATATGTGTAAAGAGGCAATATCGGTGGACTGAACTGCAAAATGACAGAATAAGAGGGGGATAGATAGTCCTATTGAAGACTACGCTTCTGGCAGCCTCCATCTTGCAGCATGTAGAAGAGATTAGATGGAAGTTCACCAAGTATCATCGCATAGCATAATCCTACCCGGAGATCCTCCCCTCGTCGCCCTGTGGGAAAGCGATCATCGGGATGTCTTTGGAACTTGTTTGGGTGTGTTTTATTAAGTTTCCGGTTCTAGTTGTCATAAGGTCAAGGTACAACTCCGGGTCATCCTTTTATCGAGGGACACATCTATTCGAATAGATAAACTTCCCTGCAGGGGTGCACCACATAACCCAACACGCTCGATCGCTCTGGTCGGACACACTTCCTGGGTCATGCCCGGCCTCAGAAGATCAACACGTTGCCGCCCAACCTAGGCAGAACAGAGACGTCAGCATGCCGGTTCAAATCCTGTGCACGCAGGGGTCTGGTCCCATCACCCATTGCACACCTGCACGTTGCGAACGCTGCCGGTGAGCAGACCTAGCCTAAAATGCAATTTTTTAAAATGCAAGTTTTCTCTAATTCAAGCCAATAAAATACAAATAAAATAATAATTCGATTTTAAAATTTCTTCTCCGATATTTCTCTTCTGTCGAAGAAATCATATTATCTTCTCTCATTTATTTTTATTATTGGAAATAATTGGAGAGAAAAAAATTAAAATCAAATTGACCCTCTTTTCAAATTTGAACTAAATTCAAATATGAAAATTTTGTGAAACCTCCAACTCTCTCCTTGGGTCCTTGAGTTGCTTAAGATTTCTAGGATCACACCCAAAATGCAAAATAAATATGATATGCATATGATGATCTGTGTATAACATCCAAATTGAAAATTGGGATGTTATAGTCGAAGCATGGCATTTTCTCGGCGAAAGCCCTCCCGTTTAGGCAGTTGTACAAATGACGTCCCTCGGGGGGAAGCGCGATGGGCGCCTCACCAGTCAGGAGCTGGAGCACCCCGCACAATGTGTTGGAGGGGAGCGAAGGCATTTGGAGCCTCATGGGGTTGTCAGGGCTGGTGAGGGCCCACATTGGGCGAGTATGGCACTAGAGCGGAGCGATGCGCCGCTTGACGAATTCCCTCACCACCATCGATGTCGTTACCCGGCCTCCTTCAGCTTGGCCAACCCGGAAAAGACATGTGCGAGATGTGGGTCAGCGAGCTCCGCGAGCCCCCAGTCAGTGCTCGGCTCCGCCTGCGCCGATGGGATGAGGAGCAGGGGTTGCGTGCGGTGACGTCCGCATACACCCAGTGCTTTCGGAACCCCCTCACATCCAGGTGGAGCATGAAGTCGATGCTGGAGCCTGCAGTCATTACCACTGCCTGAAGCGACACGCACCCCGAGCGCTGCCTACTGTCGACCAAGTGGAGTGAGAAGAAATGGCGAAGTAAGGCCATGGACGGGGCAATGCCCAGGAAGGCCTTGCACAAGAAGGCAAAGGCGAAGAGGAGGATGATAGATCCGAGATCCAGATGTAGCGCATGGATCTGGTAGTGCGAGAGCACGAGGTTAAAGAAACTGAAGAACAGAGGCAGTAGGCCGGCAAAAAGAGCGTGGAGATAAAGCGGGATCTCGATGGCCTCCATGTCAGCTAAGGTCCGGGAGGCAGGCCAGACCTTCATTGCCTTCCACTCGTTGGAATCGGCGGCGATTGCGTGCCGGACCTTGTCCAGCCCCTCCCAATTGATCATCATGGACTGGTTCAGCACTGGTTCCGGCCCCGGCGAGGGCTCCGCGGCCGCAGGGGTGTTGCCCATCTTCTTCCTAGGAGCCACGGCGGTGAGGTGGATCTGAGCTGTCCAAGAATCTAGCGAAGAGGGCACAAGTTTGTGAAGAGGAGGAGGAGCAGAAGGTAAGAGCACAGCAAGGCAATGATGGCTAAGGTGCAGGCACTGGGCAGTTGTCAAGTCCAACAGTTGCCGAGGCACGTGGGGAAGTGAAGACGCCCACGTCCCATCAAGTGCAATGCATCAGCCTAGCCCGCAGGTGACTGGGGCCCGCGGCGCTTCGCCCTTGGCCTTTGGCTTCGTCTCGAAGCCAAGTCTGAGTGCGCCTTGGGCCCGGGGGCTACTGCCGTTCTGGGAACCAGGGTACCCAGACTTGCCTTCCTATGACCCATGGCATGGATCCATTGACAGCCTGGTACGGCCCATCTATAAGACCACCAAGACAAGCTTGCTAGGGGCCAAGCTTCGCGAGGCGGGCGACACCAAGAACACCAGATGGAGCGGCCTCCTCAGGAGACCTATCGAGGAGCGGGGATTCCTATGCAGGTGCCCGACCTCATGAGGCTACCATGACGCAAGCCATGACGACCATGTCCAGTCGGACGCCAGCGGGCATAGAAGGGGCAGTTTCCTCTTTAGTGCTCAGGAGGCAAGCACATGCATGGTTTCCCGAGGAATCTAGCAAAGGTTTCTATTCCCATGCAACAAGACCAAGACCGCTAGGACGGAAGGAAGGATGTCATCGCCGATCCCACCGCAGCATCACAACCAGAAGCTCTGCAGGCGAAGACCACACAAAAATTGTTCTTTACAAATGTATTTTTATGTGTTAACTATCAAGTTGTAAGACATGATGGCCTATTAATAGGTAATATTCTCCCTTGTGTGATGGATCAAAAACAAAACAGCTTGTCCGATATTAGGTGGCGATGATCCGATCATCTTAGAAAATCAATATGCATTTATGCAACAACTTTAATAGGTAGAATGTAAATGTGTGCATTATTATACTCAATAAAGTTTTTGGTTCATATCCTCTATTAAAATAGATTTAATGCATATAAAGCCACATCTTCTACATAGAACATCACAATTGTAGTGTGCATGGACATGTTAAATTTCTGTATTATTATACTCCATAAATATGTTGGTTTATATCCTCCTTGGGAGCAGATTTCTCGCTGATATATTCACATCTTTCAGATAGAATATCAAAATTCCAACATGCATATCTTCTAGATAGCATCACACAATCTTGTATTTGACTATTTTTAGGTCTCATCTTTCCATGTTATAAGATATCGCGTAGCCTATTCTGATGTGCATCTATTCCATTCTCGTGTACTTGCTTTTGTGGTTTTTCATTCCTGAAGAAATGGGCGACATCAAGGTGCCAAGACTGTTATGCGTTCTACTACTCATTCCACTTCTTTTAGTTCCTTGTAAGTATTATCTGGAAACTTCACATGAAGCACAAGGCACTTCCTAAATTTGTCTAAAAGAATTTCCCACTAATATGTGGAATTCCTACTTCATGCAAACTAATTTTATCCTCTTTTTGGATGGAACTTCATAGGATCTTAATCTTTTGTACACCATATTATGTGTATTTTTGTAGGCTCAGAAGCCAAGACCTGCGAGGTAGCTAGCAGTACCTATCTGACAATAGCATGCGGGGTGGATCCATGTGCTAAAGCCTGCCACAAGGAGGGCTTTACCAATGGGTTATGTTACATATACCCACCATTTACAATTCTTTATATCTGCGAAAAAGAGTGTTGAACAAAGAAAACGTTGCAATTCACATAGGATGTGTGATGTAACAAATAATAAGGTTGGGTAGTATGATGAATTGATAATGAGAAATGATAGAAGTTGAGTCTATACCAAATATTCCTTACTTAGTCTTAAAGTACAACTAGGAATGCTCACATGAAAATAGAACAAAAGCAATCTAATCATGATCCGCAGCACCAACGTCAACATCTTCACCATATGCGTCAGTATGAATCTTCACTATCAATGTCCTTCAACGTTGGCTTCTTTTTTATCAACTCATATACTTGCACACACCGATAGACAATCTTTTCTCCAAGCTCATAGGTGTGTTTGCCCTCTAACATATCATAAACATCTATGGCACACACTACATTAGTAGAAGTGTAAGAATCATCTGGTTGTGCAACTTTGTTAAACGAATTACTCTGCTCAAACTATTTTAATACTCTCCAGTATGGCTTACCTGCAATGGTGTCTTCCAATAAAAATATATGTGTTGCTTGATTTGCCAAAATATAGGCTCGTCGGTGCAGTACGACACCTTGACATTGATGGCTTCATAAAATTCACCAGATTTGGGTTTTGAGATCATGATAAATTGGTTATACGAACGACAACATAACAGAACCACGCACGGATGAATCTCCAAATTAGAGATACATACTGCAACAGAACAATGTCTGCTATAATAGCACACATTTTAGTTCCCACCTTTTCAAGCGTATTCGTGCTCATCACAACAATGTTTGGTGTCTTCTTGCCTTTGTCGTGTCTAAGGGTGTTGTAGAGCACACATCATCAACAATGCAAGATGCATAATGACTTACCCGAGTACCAGGACCCATTGCTAGTGCATAAAGGGTATCACTACCTGCCTGCCCCTCCTCTCGCATCTTCTTAACCTATGGTTAGAAAATAGACAAGTTGATCACCTTGTTGTACTCAATATATATAAAAACTTATAGTGCAATTCAAATGCATACACGGCTCTTAAACCATTTAACAAATCCTTTCCTAACCCATTTCTCATTGTTTCTTGGATTTTGTGCCAGTAACTCCTCTTCGTAGATGCTGCAGAACATAGTGGTCGTGTCAAACATCAAGTATATAAGAATGTGCTGCAAGTGTAGTACATTATGTTGTATAAGTTGTAGTACTTAACACCTACTTGGTATAAGGTAGAATCTCAATGTAGTTATTCAACACATACTAATGGAACATTGAATACCATGGTATACGCAAAGTGTTGTGTATACGTGCCTCATCAAAAATTATTTAGTGTGGGGAAATGCTAACCAAACCTAAAGGTATACCTCGATAAAAAGCTTAGTGAAGGAAGTACAAGCCATAGGATATGACAGGAGAAATCGACCGCAGAAGATCCCCGAAGAGGCCCCTGACAATAACCATGACGTATTCAGGGAATGAATGCCCGAGCAGACGGCACACGCATTGGCTAGAAGGGGTGGCATTGTAGAGCACTCCACTGACCACACCCGTCAGCGACCCAGTCGCTGCCGAACCGGTACGTAAGTGGAGGCATAATTCTAAAATACGCCTTCGCTGTGGCCCTCGGTGAATTTTCTAATTTATGTTACTTCTCTAATTTTTCTTTATTCTATTGACTAAGGTTTGACCAGGAATAACTCCTAAACCATAAGTCCCAATGAGGTTATACATTTTGCATTATTTTTCTAATATTATTCTCATTTAGTGGGAATAGTTTGATATTTATTTTAATTGCCTAGATACTGCTGGAGAGAATTTGATTTATTTTATTTTTTGATTTTTTTATAATTATTTCTAGAAGGAAATAATCTAGGACGTGAAGGCGAGGAGTTCTTTGATACTCCACTTGAGCAAGGTAAGTTACCACCTCCATTTGTTGATGGAATTGCGAGGCCATGGGTTCAACTTCCACTTTTTCCGCATTTACTTTCGGTCTTATTTTGTTTCACTTTGCTTGTGGTAGAATTGTTGTCATAATATAGTTAGCAGAGTTATACAGTCACTAAGGAAACACTATGGTTAAGTAGTATTCGAACCAATATTTTAACGTAATTGTTAATCGGTAATTACTTTGACAACATGAACCATCAAGCATTATAATGGCAACATTCACAGAATATGGGGGAAAGACTTTAGTTCAAACAATGATCTCACGTGAATCTTTCCTCGTTGTATGAAAGATTGTATATTATTAATGTAGTTACTCAAATCTTCCATATAAATAGTTTTGGTTAAACCAACTTTAATAGTTGGCTAATACAAATGCCACTGAACCGACACTTCTTGGTACAGCCACATTTTCCTGAATAGGATGGCCTTGTTTCCTTTATAGTTATATCTCTTCCATGTGTCTCCAAAGAGGGAAACTGGAGTGAGTAGACTTCCTTTGGCCAGAAACTCTCCATTCAGTAAAGAGAGACTGTGTCAGCGGATGAGATAAAGAGTAAAAATTCCTGGGGGGAAGAAAGTAGTGCCACGTGGTGGCAAGGACTCAGATCCTTTTGTCGGTGTTCTGGGAACCATGGTACCCAGACTTGCCAGCCGGCGCCCATGGCGTGGCTCCATCAATGGCCTGGTATTGCCCATCTACAAGACCACCAAGACAAGACCTTGCCAGGGGCCAATACTCGTGAGGTGGGCGACACCAAAGACCTCCAGAGGGAGCGGCCTCCTCCAGCGACCTCCCGAGGAGCGGAAATTCCTATGTAGGTGCCCGACCTCATGAGGGTACCATGGAGCAAGCCATGACGACCAAGGCCAGGCGGGCGCCAATGGGCGTAGATGGGGCAGTTTCCTCTTTGGTGCTAAGGAGGCAAGCACATGCGTGGGTTCCCAACGAATCTGGCAAAGGTTTCCATTCCCGGGCAACACGACCAAGACTGCAAGGACGATAGGACGGAACAGCGTCACGACCAGAAGCTCTGCAGGCGAAGAACACCTTTCATCAGGATAAGATGTACTACTTGTCCCCTTTCAAATTGGCCACTGTGGGCTCCCTTCCCGCCTACGATTTGGGGGAAGAGGACCGAGGCCACTATAAGTATAGTTTAGCCACCACCATAGAGGAGATCGGATCCTTTCCACCCTGACCAAAGCAGACCTCGCGAGGTTGTTCATCGCTTGTACTAGTTCATCCTCAGCCCCTCGTGAGGCCAATCCACCACAAAGCAGGAGTAGGGTTTTACACCGCAAGGTGGCCCGAACCTAGTTAAACTGTTGTGTCCATCTTCTTCCTCGTTCATCGAGCTAGGTCGTGGAGCGACGAGCTAGTTGGCAAGAGAGGTTGGTTCTTCGCACACGCCCTGGAGTTCGAACCTTTCTTGGGTCTACGGAGCCCTGAATCCGACACCTTTCTCCCAAGGCTAGCCTATGGGAGGTCGGAGACATGGTGAGAGGGTCGCCCTATGAATAGGATTCGTTAGACTGCAAAATTCTATAATGTGGGTAAAGTGTACCACCTATACAGAGTGTATGTGTTGAAACTATTCGAATAGCCAAGTCTCCGGCAATGAGATGTCGCTTGAAATACGTCTGTATTTCCCCAAAGAGGAAGGGATGATGCAGCACAACTACGGTAGGTCTTTCCCTCAGTTATGAAACCAAGGTATCAATCCAGTAGGAGAACCAAGCAACACTATGTAAATGGTACCTCCACACAAAGAACAAATACTTGCAACCCCACGCGTAAGAGGGGTTGTCAATACCTCCACGGTAAAAAGATAGATAAATTTGTGGTAGATTGGACAAATAGATCTCGCAATAAAAAAATAAAAAAATGCAGCAAGGTATTTTTGGTTTTGGGAAATATATATCTGAAAAATAAAAGTGGCAAATAATAGATCAGAAAGCAAATATGAAGAAGAATAGACCCGGGGGCCGTAGAATTCACTAGTGGCTTCTCTCAAGAAAAATAGCATACGGTGGGTAAACAAATTACTATTTGGCAATTGATAGAACTTCAAATAATTATGACGATATCCAGGAAATGATCATTATATAGGCATCACGTCCAAGATTAATAAATCGACTCCTGCCTGCATGTACTACTATTACTCCCCCCATCAACCGCTATCCAGTATGCATCTAGTGTATTAAGTTCATGGAGAAACGGAGTAATGCAATAAGAACGATGACATGATGTAGACAAGATCTATTCATGTAGGAATAGACCCCATCTTATTATACTTAATGGAAACGAACGATACAAGTCTTGCTGCCCCTTCTGTCACTGGGAAAGAACACCGCACGACCGAACCCATCACAAAGCACCTCTTCCCATGGCAAGAAAAATCGATCTAGCCAGCCTAACTAAACCAAAGATTCGAAGGAAAATGCGAGGCTATAAGTAATTATGCATATAAGTGATCAAAAGAAAACTCAAATAACTTTCATGGATAAAAATAGATCTGATCATAAACTCAAAGTTCATCGGATCCCAACAAACACACCGCAAAAAGCGTTACGTCAAATAGATCTCCGAGAGACCATTGTATTGAGAATCAAGAGAGAGAGAGAGAGAGAGGAAGCCATCTAGCTACTAACTACGGTCCCATAGGTCTAAAATGAACTACTCACGCACCATCATAGAGGCACCAATGAGGATGATGAACCCCTTCGTGATGGTGTCTAGATTGGATTTGGTGTTTCTGGAACTTGCGGTGGCTGGAATTGTGTTTCGTTGACTCTCCTAGGGTTTTTTATTTTCGGGGTATTTATAGAGCAAAGAGGCGGCACGGAAGGTGGGCGAGGTGGGCACAACCCACCAGGGCACGCCTGGGCCCCCAGACGCGCTCAGGTGGGTTGTGCCCCCCTCGGAGAACCCCTATGGTACTTCTTTGTCCCAATAGGTGTCTTCTGGTCTAGAAAAAATCTCCAAAAACTTTCGGTGCGTTTGGACTCCGTTTGGTATTGTTTTTCTGCGAAGTAAAAGAGAAGCAAAAAACAACAACTACCATTGGGCACTATGTCAATAGGTAGGTCCAAAAAAATGATATAAAGTTGCTATAAGATGATTGTAAAACATCCAAGAATGATAATATAACAACATGGAAAAAGTAAAAATTATAGATACATTGGAGACATATCAGCATCCCCAAGCTTAATTCCTACTCGTCCTCGCGTAGGTAAATGATAAAAACTGAATCTTTGATGTGAAATGTTGCCTAACATGTTCATCACATATTCTTTTCTTTTGTAGCATGAACATTTGGACTTCTATATGATTCAAAGCAATAGTCTAGTTTTGACATGAAGATTTCAATACTCAAGCATATCAACAAAGCAACCATGTCTTCCAAAATTACAACACTAAAGCAAGTTATCTGAAGCCCATTATGCTCAATCATTGATCCATTCATGAAACACACTCGCATATTGGCTACACCCAATGCTCAAGTACGATCATAATGCCCCTTAGTTGGTGCTTTATAAGAGAAGATGGATACTCAAAAAAAATAAAAATTGCATAAATTAAATAGAAAGGCCCTTCGTAGAGGGAAGTAGGGATTTGTAGAAGTGCCAGAGCTCAATGCGAAAAAGATAGAGATAAAACATTTTGGGTGGCATGCTTTTCCTGTCTACAAAAACGATCGAGTAGTTCCCAATACTTTCCATGCTAGATATATCATAGGAGGTTCCCAAACAGAAAATAAAGTTTATTCCTTTTTCCACCATACTTTCACATTCCACGGCTAGCCGTATCCACGCGTGTCGTCCATACCAACACTTTCCAAGGAATTTATTATTTGACAACATAAAGTAAATTCATTTTTCATTTTGGGACAGGGCATCCCTAATACCTTTGCCATACTCTCGTGCAATGACAAGTGAATAAACACTCATCTTGAGAATAACACATCTAGCATCGAAAAATATCAGCCGCCCCCTACCGTTTCATGAGCGGTACGAGGACACATAAAAGAATTTTATTTTGAAAATTAGAGATGGCACAATCAAATTGCTTAGAACGGCACGGAAATAACGCATATAGGTAGGTATAGTGGACTCATATAGTAAAACTGGGTTTAAGGATTTTGGATGCACAAGTAGTATTCTTACTTAGAACAAGTGAAGGCTAGAAAAAAGATTGAGAAGCATCCAACCAAGAAACGAAAAATTTCATAAGCGAGCATTAAGCATAACTAACACCGAATAATGCACCACAAGTAGGATGTAATTTCATTGCATAACTATTGACTTTCGTTCTTGCATAGGGAATCACAAACCTTAACACCAATATTCTTATAAAGCACAATTACTCATCAACATGACTCACATATCACTATCATCATATCACAAAACTATTACAAAGAATCAAGTTTATTTTTACCAATGATATGTTCATGAATTTTTTTATTATATCCCTCTTGAATATCCATCACTTCAGTACTAGTTTCATTAGTTGATTTTGATAGCTCAAACAAATCTAAGTGAAGAACATGAGCATAAAAAATTTCGTATCTCAAAATAATATAAGTGAAGCATGAGAGAATTTATTCAAAAATTACCAACTCTCAAATAAATCTAAGTGAAGCACTACAGCAATTCCATAGCTCAAAAGATTTATGTGAAGCACGTAGAGAAATTCTAACAAATCATAGCATAATTTCGGCTCTCTCAACTAGGTGATTTCAGCAAGGATACTTGACACAAAACAAAAAGCAAACCAAGCAAATACTCATATAATACAAGACGCTCCAAGCAAAACTCATGATATGTGACGAATAAAAATATAGCACCAAGTCAAATACGAATGGTCATTATAAGAAAGAGGGGATGCCACACGGGCCATCCCCAAGCGTAGTTGCTTGTTTCTCCTTGAATATTACCTTGGGGTGCCATGGGCATCCCCAAGCTTAGGCTCTTCTTACTCCTTATTCCTTCATCCATCGTGATCTCACCCAAAACTTGAAAACTTCAATCACACAAAACTGAACAAAACCTTAGTGATATTTGATAGTATAATAAAGCAAATATCCACTCTAAGTATTATTGCAAACACGTTCATATTTTATTATTGCATTATATCTATTGTATTCCAACTTTGCTATGGCTCATACCGATACGTCTGCAGCGTATCTATAATTTTTTATTGTTCCATGCTATTATATTATCCATCTTGGATGTTTTATATGCTATTATATATGATTTTTGGGACTAACCTATTAACATAGAGCCCAGTGCTAGTTTATGTTTTCCCTTCTTTTTGAGTTTTATAGAAAAGGAATATCAAATGGAGTCCAATTGACCTGAAAATTTACGGTGAATTTTTATGGACCAGAAGAAGCCCCCGAAGCAAAAGAGTTGGGCCAGAAGAGCCACGAGGCCTCCACAAGGGTGGAGGGCGCTCGCTACCCCCTGGGGGCGCCCTCCGGTCCTGTGGGTTCCTCGTGGACCCCCTGACTTCTTCTGGACGCCAAAAATTCCTGTAAGTATAGAACCCCTATGAATAAACCTAGATCGGGAGTTCCGCTGCCGCAAGCCTTTGTACCCACCAAAAACCAATTGGGACCCTGTTCGGGCACCCTGTGCGAGGGGGGAATCATCACCGGTGGCCATCTTCATCATTGTGGCGCTCTCCATGACGAGTAGGGAGTAGTTCACCCTCGGGGCTGAGGGTATGTACCAGTAGCTATGTGTTTGATCTCTCTCTCTCTCTCTCCCGTGTTTTTGATTTGTCATGATCTTGATGTACCGCGAGCTTTCTTACTATAGTTGGATCATTTGGTGTTTCTCCCCCTCTACCTTCTTCTGATGAATTGAGTTTTACCTTTGAGGTTTCAGTATTATCGGATTGAATACTATTATGGATTTGAGAACACTTGATGTATGTCTTGCGTGGGATACCCATGATGACAATGGGGTATTCTATTGATTCACATGATGTATGTTTTGGCACTCAACCTGCGGATTCCTAAGGTGACATTGGGGTAATCTATGCATAGGAGTTGATGCATGTTTTCGTCCTTGTTTCTCCGGTTGAAATCTTGGGAAACTCCTTGATGTTCTTTGTGTTGGATTGAATATTATGAATCTGAAGTTGTTTGATGCATGTCATATAATTGACCCATGGATACTTGTGGTAACATTGGAGTATCTAGGTGACATTAGGGTTTGATTGATGTGTGTCATATGGCATTATTTTACTACGAACTCTACGGTTGTTTGTGGCACTTATGGGAATAGCTCAATGGATTGATCGGAAAGAATAACTTTGAGGTGGTTTCGTACCCTACAAGCAATTTCATCTTATGTTCTCCGCGATAGGAACTTTGGAGTGACTTTTGTCGCACGTTGAGGGATTGTTATATGATCCAATTATGTTATCATTGTTGAGAGAACTTGAACTAGTGAAAGTATGAACCCTAGGCCTTGTTTCCAAGCATTGCAATACCGTTTTCGCTCACTTTTGTTACTAGTTACCTTGTTGTTTTTATATTTTTCATATTACAAAAACCTATATCTACCATCCATATTACACTTGTATCACCATCTCTTTGCCGAACTAGTGCACCTATACAATTTACCATTGTATTGGGTGTGTTGGGGACACAAGAGACTCTTTGATATTTGGTTGCAGGGTTGTTTGAGAGAGACCATCTTCATCCTACGCCTCCCACGGATTGATAAACCTTAGGTTGTCGACTTGAGGGAATTTTCTATTGTCCTACAAAACTCTGTGCTTGGAGGCCCAACACGAGTCTATAAGAAGAAGGTTGCATAGTAGACATCAAGCTCTTATCTGGCGTCATTGTCGGGGAGGTTAGTGCTTGAAGGTATATCTTAGATCTTGCCATTGAATCTTTTAGTTTCTTGTTTTACCACTAGTTTACACTGGTATGCGTCGGTGCTTCTATACAAACGGTTTTTAACCCCTTTCCACGATGACATTTGGAACTGTCGCCTAGCGAGTGATTGTGATAGGGGGGGCCTTCCCACACGACCAAGAGACCGTCAGGGATATGCCCTCCTGGCACACACGCTCAGCAAAATGAGGTCATGTGCGACCGGCGAGTGAGCAAATACGGTTATACGTACAATAGTGCTCAAAAAACAATTATACAAGCGAAATCGTTTGTGGTCTTAAGTACATCCCACACAGTCAACCCCCGTTAAACGTTTCCGTTCGCATGTACATTCCACACAGTCCATCCAAGGAATATGTTTCCGTTAGTATGTACATCCCACATAGTTAATCCAAGAAGTACCAAATGTTTGCGATGCACACAACATCACAAACAATCAATAATTTTGAAGCCTGTGTGATAAGGTGACTATCACAAACATTTAATAAGAAAGAACTGTGTCCGATGCCATTGTTAATCGCACACGTTTTTTCTAGGCTGATTGTGTGTGTAGTGGAGATTAATCGCACACATTTTTTCCTGGCTGATCGTGTGTGTGGTGGAGATTGATCACAAACATAGTGGATCCTAGAAACGTGTCTGATCCCCACGTCTATCGCAAATGTTTTGCTGTTGCAAACCGTGTGAAATGTAATCCCTAATTAATCCCTAATTGATCCCTAATTAATCCCTAATTTAAAAAACACATTTTTGAATTTGAAAGTAGGCAATCACTTATTCCATATCCAACCAGGTTTATTACAAATATAGGTTCAACCACAAATGCATAATTCGATGCACAGGTACATATACCTGAAGAACTACAGGAACACCAAGTAAAGAATGATGAACCACAGATGTACTAAAGACTGTATAGAGAGAGGCGAACGAAATTCTGGTTGCTGGAGAAGCTGAAGCGGAATGCCCATATTGTGCCCTCCTCCATGCGTAATGCGCGCACGACTCTAGGACAACCCCTTATGATGGCTGCCCGTCCATCCTTCACTGTCTTCATTATGACTTCTTGATTCTCATTGTAGTCTGGACGAAATACTTTAACCTTCATTGCGTGTCCACCAATCATTTACTTTGCAAGGTAATCTTGAGTGAACTGCTTCGGGAACCACTGCGAATGAAAAAGATTTGGACATTGTAGTCTAACAACTCATTATGGGCAGTAAAAAGAGAAGGCTATGGAGTTTGTAGTTACGATCCTACAGCTCACTGTTGTGTTGGATAGAGCATAAACAAATAATTTGCTTGCCGCCATTTTTATCTTCTTGCTAATAATCCTTGTCAGTTTCCTCACTTGATGCTTGTTCATGAATATCTCATTGCCCCATACACAAAAAGGGTTGATGTGTGGATCCTTGCCAAGGGCATATGTACCTACAAGCAACAAGTCAGTATTAGAAGCTAACAAGTGTCCAGGCCTGGATCTATATGCACTACATTATGGAACGATGGGGGAGTACAAGCCGAGGGATGAAGCTAACCTCGGTGGAAAATGGTGGCCACTCCCGTTATTGTCCTGCATAAGTAGTGGAAAGGCATGAAAAGTACGACAACCTTAACATCAAAAAAATATAGCAAAGGTAAAAATATCATCTCCAAATGATAGCTTGAATGTGTTGGTTTCAGCATGTTGTTAAAGCACATATAAAATGGAAGGCAATGTTACCAATAGCAGGCTTGACAGCCATCAAATAGTGCAATTCAAACTGGTATTGTTGAAAATTAATAGAACATAGATAATGCTTAAACATCATTGGATAAATGTGTAAAACTAAAATTAAGGGCATGCGTTAACTACACCAGGCATAACTAGAACCAAATATAGCCATTCAAACTAGTATTGATGCAGTCGAGCGGCACAGTTCCGACTTGCACATAATGAACAACACATTGTGAATGACTGAAATAAACAAGGCATAAATGATCAGTATAACAACCAAATATACGCATTGAAAACTTGACAGAGTCTCACTGGAACCAACCTAACAAGCAAATAAAGATAAATAGGGCATATGCTTGAAAACTTGACAAATGCTCACAACAACCAATCTAACAAGCAAATACAGATAAACAAGGCATCTGCTTGAAAACTGGAAAAATGCTAAAAAAATGCAACCTAATAACCAAATACAGATAAACAAGGCATGTGCTTGATTACTGGACAAATGCTCACTTCAACCAAACTAAGACAAAATACATATAAACAAGGCATCGGCTCAATAACTGGAAAAATGCTCACTGCAACCAACCTAATAACCAAACACAGATAAACAAGGCATCTACTCACTATAAACAACCAAATATAGCCATTCGTGAAACTGAAGTGGACAATTCACACTTAAACATCACATAGCCCTATTGAACAGTACATTTTGCATAACTGAAATAATTAAACATGACACAGTTATAGCACCGCACGACAAATGCTAGTACAACAAAGGGTACGGGTTGGCAAGCTAGAAAAGGTAAGATTTACTGATAGGATGTTACCTCACATTTCATGGATGGGACCCTTCCAATTGGAAGAGCATAGACCCATGGTAGAAGAACCTTTGTGGGTGCCCTCGTCATGGTCGTGGTCATGGTCGATGAGATCTGACTTGGCAATTTAGGATTCCAAGCCGCTGCCGTAGAACGTGTCCTTCAGAAATGACAAAATGGGCTCGATGGCATATAAGGATCACAAATCCTTGACCGCTTGGTGGAGGAGATCAGCGGCAGCGCCGTCGAAGAGATCGACAACGATTGAACCAGAGAGGTTGGGGATGGACCACGCAACCTGTGACATGGCACGCGTGAAGCCATCGCTGTCGACGAGCTTGATGTCGTAGCCAGCTTTCTCGAGATACAGTAATACGCAAGCCGGCTGACATGAAGCCTTCGACATGGCAACATAGTCAACGTATTCACCGGCTTCTGCGGTGACGTGTTGCTCCGGGATCGATAAGTCAGGGCGAACGGCGGCCACCTCGCCAACATCCGCCGGAGAGGCCATGATAACCCTCTTCTTGGCCGAACACTCATCGGGCTACCCGGGATACGTGGTCGAGCTTAGGTTGTGACGTTCTGGAGCAGGGGATGTGGATCTGGCAGGAAGGGACACCGCAGGCCTCATCTAAAAACTCAGGGGAGTGGGGAGACGGTATGGGAATCGCTGAGTAACCTGAACTTTATTATCTAAGCTAGGAGGAATGGGCAGACCAGCATGTGTTGGCGGCGGCGCCGGCAGCGGCCGCGAGCTAGGGTTCGAGGGGGGAGGGGGCGGGTGGGGGGACTCTGGTGGGGATTGTGGTCTTTGAGGATACATCGCGGCTACTGAAAATTTTAGTAATGGTGGGTGGAGATGGTGGTGGACGAGGGAGGGCGATGGTTCAAATGCCTCGGCTACTGCAATTTTACTATAAGGTCGGTGCTGGAGGAGTGTGGGCGACGGTTGAAGTACGACAGCTACTAAAATTTGGGTAAATGCATTGATGCGGGGCGGGAGTGCCCAAGATCGCGCACGGTCCAATAAGAATATGCGTGTATGATAATAATAATAAGGAAAAGTGGTGGAACTGCCGATTTTTGCAACGCTCACGGCAGGTAGTTTGTTTTTATATTTCTAGCTAGCTGGTCTATCGCACACGGTTCGTCCTAATTTCTAAATAAACTCACCCGCCTTTAGCTTTCACAAGTTTTCGGACACCGGAAGTGTTCCGTGGCACCGGGTACGTATCGGGTCACCGGAAGGGGTTCCGGGCATCGCCCCGGCAACTACATGGGCCTAATGGGCCAAGAGTGGGACGGACCAGCCCCTAAGGGGCTGGTGCGCCCCATGTAGGCAGAAATAGAGGGGGAGGAAAGAGGAGAAGAGAGAAAGGAAGAGGAGGGATTCGGCCTCCCCTTTCCTTCTCTCCCTCTCCTGCTTCCTTCCCCTTAGGGAATTATGGTAAGGGGGTGAATAGGATTAGGGCCCCAAGTAGGATTCCTCCTACTTGGGTGCCCCCTTGGCTGCCCCCTCTCCCTCCCACCTATATATATGAAGGGGGGAGGCGCCTAGAACACACAATATTGATTCCTAGCCATGTGTGGCGCCCCCCTCCACAGTTTACGCCTCCGGTCATATTCACGTGTGCTTAAGCGAAGCCCTGGGTGGATCACTTCACGATCACCGTCACCATGCCGTCGTCCTGACGCAACTCTCCCTCAACACTTTGCTAGATCAAGAGTTTGAGGGACGTCATCGAGCTGAATGTGTGTAGAACTCGGTGGTGTCGTACGTTCGGTGCTTGATCGGTCGGAATGAGAAGAAGTTCGACTACATCAACTGCGTTGTAAAACGCTTCCGCTTTCAGTCTACGAGGCTATGTAGACACACTCCCCCCTTCTAATTGCTGTGAATCTCCTAGATAGATCTTGCATGAGCGTATGAATTTTTTTGAAAATTGCATGCTACATTTCCCAACAGTGGTATCCGAGTCAGGTCTATGCATAGATGATATGCACGGTTAGAACAAAAAAGAGTTGTGGGCGGTGATTGTCATACTGCTTACCACCAATGTCTTATTTTGATTCGGCACTATTTTTAGATGAAGCGGCCCAGACCAACCTTACATGACCACGTTCATGAGACCGGTTCCACCTACAGACATGCAACTAGTTTTGCATAAAGGTGGCTGGTGGGTGTCTGTTTCTCCAAATTTAGTTGAATTGAATTTGACTATGGCCGGTCCTTGTTGAAGGTTAAAACAGCAAACTTGATAAATCACCATTGTGGTATTCTGCTGTAGGTAAGAACGGTTCTTGCTAGAAGCCCGTAGCAGCCACGTAAAACTTGCAACAACAAAGTAGAGGACGTCTAACTTGTTTTTGCAGGGCATGTTGTCGTGTGATATGGTCAAGACATGATGTGATATACGTTGTTGTATGAGATGATCATGTTTTGTAGAAGTTATCAACAACTGACAGGGGCCTTATGGTTGTCGCTTTATTGTTTGAAATGCAAACGTCATGTAATTGCTTTACTTTATCACTAAGCAGTAGCGATAGTTGTAGAAGCAATAGTTGGTGAGACGACCACGACGCTACGATGAAGATCAAGGTGTCGAGCTAGTGACGATGGAGATCATGACGCTGCTTTGGAGATGGAGATCAAAAGCACAAGATGATGACGGCCATATCATGTCACATATTTTGATTGCATGTGATGTTTATCTTTATGCATCTTATTTTGCTTAGTACGGCGGTAGCATTATAAGATGATCTCTTAACTAAATTTCGAGGTATAAGTGTTCTCCCGAGTATGCACCATTGCGAAAGTTCTTCGTGCTAAGACACCACGTGATGATCGGGTGTGATAGGCTCTACGTTCACATGGAACGGGTGCAAGCCAATTTTGCACATGCGGAATACTTGGGTTAAACCTGACGAGCCTAGCATGTACAGAGATGGACTCGGAACACTGGAGACCGAAAGGTCGAACGTGAATCATATAGTAGATATGATCAACATAGAGATGTTCACCACTGATGACTACTCCATCTCACGTGATGATCGGACATGGTTTAGTTGATTTGGATCACGTATCATTTAGATGACTTGAGAGATGTCTATCTAAGTGGGAGTTCTTAAGTAATATGATTAATTGAACTTAATTTATCATGAACTTAGTCCAGATAGTATTTGCTAATTATGTTGTAGATCAATAGCTCGCGTTGTAGCTCCCCGTTTATTTTTTGATATGTTCCTAGAGAAAACTAAGTTGAAAGATGATAGTAGCAATGATGCAGACTGGGTCCGTGATCTGAAGATTATCCTCATTGCTGCATAGAAGAATTATGTCCTTGATGCACCGCTAGGTGACAGACCTATTGCAGGAGTAGATGCAGACGTTATGAACATTTGGCAATCTCGATATGATAACTACTTAATAGTTTAGTGCGCCACGCTTTACGGCTTAGAATCGGGACTTCAAAGACGTTTTGAACGCCACGGAGCATATGAGATGTTCGAAGACCTGAAATTGGTATTTCAGGCTCATGCCCATGTCGAGAGGTATGAGACCTCTGGCAAGTACTTTGCCTACAAGATGGAGGAGAATAGCTCAGCTAGTGAGCATGTGCTCAGAATGTCTGGGCACTACAATCGCTTGAATCAAGTGCAAGTTAATCTTCTAGATAAGATAGTGATTGACAGAGTTCTCTAGTCACTATCACCAAACTACTAGATCCCTGTGATGAACTATAATATGCAAGGGATGATGAAAATGATTGTCGAGCTTTTCGCGATGCTGAAATCGGCGAAGGTAGAACTCAAGAAAGAGAATCAAGTGTTGATGGTTAACAAGACCACTAGTTTCAAGAAAAAGGGCAAGGGAAAGAAAGGGAACTTCAAGAAGAATGGCAAGCAAGTTGTCACTCCCGTGAAGAAGCCCAAAGCTGGACCTAGGCCTAAAACTGAGTGCTTCCACTGCAAAGGGAATGATCACTGGAAGCAGAAATACCCCAAATACTTGGCGGATAAGAAGGATGGCAAAGTGAACAAAGGTATATTTGATATACATGTTATTGATGTGTACTTTACAAGTGTTCATAGTAACCCCAGGGTATTTGATACCGGTTCAGTTGCTAAGATTAGTAACTCGAAACAGGAGTTGCAAAATGAATAGAGACTAGTTAAGGGTGAGGTGACAATGTGTGTTGGAAGTGATTCCAAGGTTGATAAGATCACCATCACATACTCCCTCTACCTTCGGGATTAGTGTTGAACCAAAATAAATTTTATTTGGTGTTTGCGTTGAGCATGAATATGATTGGATCATGTTTATTGCAATACGGTTATTCATTTAAGTCAGAGAATAATTGTTGTTCTCTTTACATGAATAAAACCTTCTATGGTCATACACCCAATGTTAATGGTTTATTGAATCTCAATCATAGTGATACATATATTTATAATATTGATGCCAAAAGATGCAAAGTTGATAATGATAGTGCAACATACTTGTGGCACTGCCATTTAGGTCATATTTGTGTAAAGCGCATGAAGAAACTCCATGCTGATGGGATTTTGGAATCACTTGATTATGAATCATTTGATACTTGCGAACCATGCATCATGGGCAAGATGACTAAAACTCCATTCTCTGGAACAATGGAACGAGCCAATGACATATTGGAAATAATACATACTGATGAATGCGGTCCGATGAGTGTTGAGGCTCGTGGCAGGTATCATTATTTTCTGACCTTCATAGATGATTTGAGCAGATATGGGTATATCTACTTAATGAAACACAAGTCTGAAACATTTGAAAAGTTCAATGAATTTCAAAGTGAAGTAGAGAATCATTGTAACAAGAAAATAAAGTTTCTATGATCTGATCACGGAGGTGAATATTTGAGTTACGAGTTTGGCCTTCATTTAAAACAATGTGGAATAGTTTCGCAACTCACGCCACCTAGAACACCACAGCGTAATGGTGTGTCTGAATGTCGTAACCGTACTTTATTAGATATGGTGCAATCTATGATGTCTCTTACTGATTTACCATTATTGTTTTGGGGTCATGCATTAGAGACAGCTACATTCACGTTAAATAGGGCACCGTCTAAATCTGTTGAGACGACACCGTATGGACTATGGTTTGGCAATAAACCTAAGTTGTCGTTTCTTAAAATTTGGGGATGCGATGCCTATGTCAGAAGGCTTCAGCCTGATAAGCTCGAACCCAAATCGGAGAAGTGCATCTTCATAGGATACCCTAAGGAAACAATTAGGTACACCTTCTACCACATATCCGAAGGCAATATCTTTGTTACCAAGAATGGAACCTTTCTAGAGAAGGAGTTTCTCTCGAAAGAAGTGAGTGGGCGGAAAGTAGAACTTGATGAGGTAATTATACCTTCTCTCAATTTGGAAATTAGCTCATCTGAGAAATCCATTCCCGTGATGCCTACACCAACTAGAGAGGAAGCTAATGATAATGATCATGAAACTTCAGATCAAGTTACTACAGAACCTCGTAGGTCAACCAGAGCACGGTCACCAGAGTGGTATGGCAATCCTGTTCTAGAAGTCATGTTACTTGACCATGATGAACCTAAGAACTATGAAGAAGCTATGATAAGCTCAGATTTCGATAAATGGCTTGAGGCCATTAAATCTGAGATAGGTTCCATGTATGAGAATAAAATATAGACTTTGGTAGATTTGCCGGATGATCGGCAACCCATAGAGAATAAATGGATCTTTAAGAAGAAGACTGATGCTGATGGTAATGTTACTGTCTATAAAGCTCGACTTGTCACAAAAGGTTTTCGAAAAGTTCAAGGAGTTGACTACGATGAGACTTCCTCACACGTAACAATGCTTAAGTCTGTCCGAATCATGTTAGCAATTGCCGCATTTTATGATTATGAAATCTGGCAAATGGACGTCAAAACTGCATTCCTTAATGGGTTTCTTAAAGAAGAGTTGTATATCATGCAACCAGAAGGTTTTGTCAATCCTGAAGGTGCTAACTAAGTGGGCGAGCTCCAGCGATCCATCTATGGACTAGTGCAAGCATCTCGGAGTTGGAATATACGCTTTGATAAGGTGATCAAAGCATATGGTTTTATACAGACTTATGGTGAAGCTTGTATTTACAAGAAAGTGAAGTGGGAGCTCTGTAGCATTTCTGATATTTATGTGGATGGCATATTGTTGATTGGAAATGATATAAAATTTCTGGATAGCATAAAAGGATACATGAATAAAAGTTTTTCAATGAAAGACCTCGGTGAAGCCACTGGTACGCATCGGTGCTATACAAACGGTTTTAAACCCCTTTCCACGATAGCATTTGGAACCGTCGCCAAGTGAGTGTAGGCGATAGGGGGGCCCTTCCGACATGACCCAGAAACCGTCGGGGATATGCCCTCCTGGCACACATGCTCGGGAAAATGAGGTCGTGTGCGATCGGCGAGCAAGAAAATGCGGTTATATGTATAGTAGTGCTAAAAAACAATAATACAGGAGAAATCATTTCCGGTCGTAAGTACATCCCACACAGTCAGCCCCCGCTAAACGTTTCCATTCGTATGTACATTCCACACATTCCATCCAAGGAATATGTTTTCATTAGTATGTACAACCAACACAGTTAATCCAAGAAGCACCAAACGTTTGCGATGCGCACAACATCACAAACAGTCAATAATGTCGAAGCTTGTGTGGTAAGGTGACTATTGCAAACATTTAATAAGAAAGAACTATGTGCGATGCTGTTGTTAATCGCACACGTTTTTTCTTGTCCGATCGTGTGTGCAGTGCAGATTGATCGCACACATTTTTTCCTGGCTGATCGTGTGTGCGATGGAGATTGATCGCACACGTAGTGGATCCTAGAAACGTGTCTGATATCCACGTCTATCGCAGATGTTTCGCTTTTGCAAAGCGTGTGTAGTGTAATCCCTAACCAATCCCTAATTGCTCCTGAATTAATCCCTAATTAAAAAAAATCACCTTTTTGAATTTGAAAGTAGGCAATCACTTATTTCATATCCAACCAGGTTTATTACAAATATAGGTTAAACCACGAATGCATAATTTGATGCACAAGTACATATACTGAATAACTACAGAAGCACCAAGTAAAGAATGATGGACCACAGTTGTATTAAAGACTATATAGAGATAGGCGAACGAAATTCTGGTTCCGGAGAAGCTGAAGCGGAATGCCTATATTGTGCCCTCCTCCATGCGTAATGCGTGCACGACTCTACGCCAACCCCTTGTGATGGTTGCCCGTCCATCCTTCACTGTCTTCATTACGACTTCTTGATGCTCATTGTAGTCTAGATGAAATACTTTAACCTTCATTGTGTGTCCACCAATCATGTACTTTGCGAGGTAATCTTGAGTGAACTGCTTTGGGAACCACCGCGAATGAAAAAGATTCAGACATTGTTGTCTAACAACTCATTATGGGAAGTAAAAAGAGGAGGGTGCAGAGTTTGTAGTTACCATCCTACAGCTCACTGTTGTGTTGGATAGAGCATAACAAATAATTTCCTTGCCACCATTCATATCTTTTTGCTAATAATCCTTATCAGTTTCCTCACTTGATGCTTGTTCATGAATATCCCATTGCCCCATACGCAAAAAGGGTCGATGCATGGATCCTTGCCAAGGGCATATGTACCTACAAGCAACAAGTCAATATTAGAAGCTAACAAGTGTCCAGGCATGGATCTATATGCACTACATTATGGAACGACGGGGGAGTACAAGCCGAGGGATGAAGCTAACCTCGGTGGAAAATGGTGGCCACTCCCATTGTTGTCTTGCATAAGTAGTGGAAAGGCATGATAAGTACGGCAAGCTTAACATCAAACAAATATTGCAAAGGTAAAAAATATCATCTCCAAATGATAGCTTGAATGTGTTGGTTTCAGCATGCTGTTAAAGCATATATAAAATGGAAGGCAATGTTACCGACAACAGGCTTAACATCCATCAAATATTGCAATTCAAACTGGTATTGTTGAAAATGAATAGAACGTAGGTAATGCTTAAACATCACTGGATAAATGTGTAAAACTGAAATAAAGGGCATGTGTTAAATGTTAACTACACTAGACATAACTGGAACCAAATATAGTCGTTCAAGCTGGTATTGATGCTGTCGAGCGGCACAGTTCCGACTTGCACATGATGAACAACACATTGTGAATGACTGAAATAAATAAGGCATAAATGGTCAGTATAACAACCAAATATAGCCATTGAAAACTGGACAGAGTCTCACTGGAACCAACCTAACAAGCAAATATAGATAAATAGGGCATATTCTTGAAAAATGGACAAATGCTCACTGCAACCAACCTAACAAGCAAATACAAATAAACAAGGCAACTGCTTGAAAACTGGACAAATGCTAAAAAAAGCAACCTAACAACCAAATTGCAGATAAGCAAGGCATATGCTTGATAACTGGACAAATGCTCACCGCAACCAAACTAAGACAAAATACAAATAAACAAGGCATCGTCTCAATAACTGAAAAATGCTCACTACAACCAACCTAACAACCTAACACAGATAAACAAGGCATCTACTCACTATAAACAACCAAATAGCCATTCGTGAAACTGAAGTGGACAATTCTTACTTAAACTTCACACAGCCTATTGAACAATACATTTTTGCATAACTGAAATAATTAAACAGGGCACAGTTATAGCACCTCACGACAAATGCTACTACCACAAAAGGATGTTGACTCACATGTCATGGACCGGATCCTTTCATTTGGAAGAGCACAGACCCATGGTGGAAGAACCTTTGTTGGTGCCCTCCTCGTGGTCGTGGTCGATGAGATCTGACTTGGCAATGAGCATTCCAACCCACCGTCGTAGAACGTGTCCTTCAGAAATGACAAAATAGGCTCGATGCCGTATAAGGATCGAAAATCCTTGACCGCTTGGCGGAGGAGATCAGCGGCAGGGCCGTCGAAGAGATCAGCGGCGGTTGAACCAGAGGGGTTGGGGATGGACCACCTAACTTGTGATATGGCCCGCGTGAAGCCGTCGCTGTCGACGAGCTTGATGTTGTAGCCAGCTTTTCCGAGATACAGTAATACGAAAGCCCGCTGACATGAAGCCTTCGACATGGCAACATAGTCAACGTCTTTGCCGTCTTCCATGATGACGTGTTGCCCCGGGATCGACAGGTTGGGGCGAATGACGGCCACCTCGCCAACGTCCGCTGGAGAGGCCATGATAAACCACTTCTTGGCTGAATGATCGTCGGGATCCCCGGGATATCTGGTCAAGCTTAGTCTCTGAGATTCTGGAGCAGGGGATGTGGATCTGGCGGGGAGGGACACCGTAGGCCTCATCTAAAAACTCAACGGAGTGGGGCGACGGTATGGGAATCGCTAGGTAACTTGAACTTTATTATTTAAGCTAGGAGGAACAGGCAGACCAGCATGGGTTGGCAGCGGCGGCTGAGCCGGCGACGACCGTGAGATAGGGTTCCAGGGGGAGGGGCGGGTGGGGGGACTGTGGTGGGGAGGGGGGTTGTGGTGTTTGAGGATACACTGCGGCTACTGAAAATTTTAGAAATGGTGGGCGGAGATGGTGGTGGACGAGGGAGGGTGACGGTTCAAATGCCTTGGCTACTGCAATTTTACTATAAGATTGGTGCTGGAGGAGTGTGGGCGACGGTTGAAGTACGACGCCTACTAAAATTTGGGTAAAGGAATTGATGCGGGGCGGGAGTGGCCAAGATCGCGCAGTCGCGGTGATTTCATAGCGCACTTGCATCGCACATGGTTAAGCCAGTACATGCGCCATTTTGGTCGCGCTTGCGCAGTCGTGGTGATTTCGCAGCGCACTTGCATTGCACACGGTTAAACCAGTACGTCCACCACTTGCTCGCGCTTGCGTAGTCGTGCTGATTTTACAACGCACTTGCATCACACACGGCTAAGCCAGTACCTGCATAATTTTGCTCACGCTGGTCACCCTATGGGACCTACTCCCTCCTATCACACACATTTGTTCTTTTAGAAACTGTGTGCGATGGATGGTGTGTCGCCGCCTAGCCTTCAATGAGCACTGACACTGGTAGCGGGAAACCAATGGGAGAAGAGGTGGGAAACCAATGAGAGGGGTTGTGGGAAACGGTAGCCTGTTTAGAAAACATACAAGAGAAGGAAGCGTGAGCTAGACGACACGTGCACACAGTGCTTACCCATGTACTGCATGTGCTGTCGAAAGGGCTGAGGGTTGCCGTTCGATCTGGGAGCATCCAACGGTGCAGACGTACAATCCGTGGGGTTTGGATTCTGGCTAATCAGAACACACGACTCAGATCGCGGGCGGCATCGGCCACGGTTTGGTAGGCACACGACTTTTGATTGGCCTTTTTATACACTAATTGAGTTTCCTAGGCATTTAATGTCAATAATTCAAATCTGAACTTCAAATACATGCTCCAGTTCACCAAAATGGCTAGAAAAATTATACATGAAAGTTGGCATGGTGTCACTTCATGAAAGTTGGCATGGTGTCATGTCATGGCACATATATGTCATGGTAAAAGCATTGTCCAATTTGGGCCAAGCTTTAATACAAACCTCAAATGAACTCTGAAAAGGTTGAAAGTTGGCACGGTATCATCATTTCACCCACATAGCATGTTCTAAAAAGTTGAGAGGATTACGGCAAAAACTGGATGCACTTCATGTGCAGAATGGACAATCTCTTTCGAAGTATCAGGGTTTTGAATGAAAACTCATCTGTTACAAAGGGGTTTCACTTTTTTGAACTTATTTGAACTCCAGACTTTTTGTGTGTTCAAAACGCACCATTCAAAGCCACGTCATCAATTTTCAACCCTTCCTGACTTCATTTGGTATTTTTCATGCATTTGCTGATTTTTTGAGCTAAATGACCCTGAAATTGAAAAGCACTTCAAATGAACTAATGGTTGAAAGTTGCCATGCTATATATCATCATTTCACCCTCATAGCATGTTCTAAAAAGTTGAGAGGGTTAAGGCAAAAACTGGATGCACTTCATGTGCAAAATGGACAATCTCTTTCGAAGGCATGGTGTCACGTCATGGCACATATATGTCGTGGTAAAAACATTGTCCCATTTGGGCCAAGCTTTATTACGAACCTCTTACAAATCGGAGCTTCTCTCAACAAGAAGCCTTGTGGTTCTGATAAGGAAACATGTTCCCCTTGTTGTCAAAACGTAATCACGGCCTCTTTTTGCCTTGTATTTTCTTCTACGGGCAACATGGAACTACATGATATCCATGCTAAAATTTAAACTTATTCAGGGTTCGTTTGGCCTTTTTATGCAATAATTGAGTTTCCTAGACATTTAATGCCCATAATTCAAATCTGAACTACAAATACATGCTCAAGTTCACCAAAATGGCTAGAAAAATTATACATGCATGTGTCGTTGGGTGCATGTTTAATTAGGTCCCATGCCAGGAATGGGAACGAATGAAAACTGTACCGGCATCCTGGCTCGTCCTCAAACTTTGGAATCTCGGGTTTTAAATCCACATAAAATCCAAAACTCACTAGAAAGTCATCAAAGGTGGCATGGTGTCACGTCATAGCACATATATGTTGTGGTAAAAACATTGCCAATTTGGGCCAAGCTTTATTACAAATGTCTTACAAACCGGAGCTTTCTCTCAACAAGAAGCCTTGTGGTTCCGATAGGGAAACATGTTCCCCTTGTTGTTGAAACGTAATCACGGCCTCTCTTCGCCTTGTATTTTCTTCTACGGGCAACATGGAACTACATGATATCCATGCTGAAATTTAAACTTATTCAGGGTTACTAATTGAGTTTCCTAGGGATTTAATGTCCATAATTCAAATCTGAACTACAAATACATGCTAAGTTCACCAAAATGGCTAGAAAAATTGTACATGGATGTATCCTTGGGTGCATGTTTAATTAGGTTCCATGCCAGGAATGGGAACAAATTACAACCGTACCGGCGTCCTGACTCGTCCTCAAACATTTGGAATCTCGGGTTTTAAATCCCCATAAAATCTAAAACTCACTAGAAAGTCATCAAAGGTGGCATGGTGTCACGTCACGACACATATATGTCGTGGTAAAAACATTGCGAATTTGGGCCAAGCTTTATTACAAACCTCTTACAAACCGGAGCTTCTCTCAAGGAAGCCTGATGGTTCCGATAGGGAAACGTGTTCCCCTTGTGGCGAAACGTAGTCGCTCCCTCTTTTCGCCTTGTATTGTCTTCTACGGGCAACATGGAACGACATGATATCCATGCTGAAATTTAAACTTATTCAGGGTTTGTTCGGCCTTTTTGTCAACTAATTGAGTTTCTGAGGCATTTAATATCCATAATTCAAATCCGAAGTACAAATACATGCTCGAGTTCACCAAAATGGCTAGAAAAATTATACATGCATGTGTCCTTGGGTGCATGTTTAGGTCCCATGCAAGGGATGGGAACGAATTACAACCTGACCGACGTCTTGGCTCGTCCTCAAACATTTGGAATCTCGGTTTTAAATCCCCATAAATCCAAAACTCACCAGAAAGTCATTAAAGCTGGCATGGTGTCATGTCATGGCACATATATTAGCGTGGTAAAAACATTGCCAATTTGGGCAAAGCTTTATTACAAACCTCTTACAAACCGGAGCCTGTCGCAAGAACCCTCGTGGTTTCGATAGGGAAATGTGTCCCCTTGTGGACCAAACGATAATCGCTCCCTCTTATAGCCTTGTATTTTTTTCTACATGCAACACGTACGGAACAACGGGAGATTCGCGCTGAACTTTGAAATTATTCACAGTTCGTTTGACCCTTTTTATTCATTAATTGAGTTTTCTAGGCATTTAATGTCCATAATTCAAATCCGAACTACAAATACATGCTCCAGTGCACCAAAATGGCTAGAAAAAACGGACATGTGTCCTTGGAGTGCATGTTTAGGTTTTCGTATGGGTATTGTATATATTACTAATTAAGTTTTCTATACATTAAATGTAGTCCATAATTCAAATTTGAACTACAAGCACAAAATGTGTGGGAAATCGTACATGTGTCATTGGGTGCATGTTTAGGTCTCATTTAAGGAATGAGAATGAATTACAAACTTGTCGTCATCCTGAAACATTGAGAATCTCGGTTTTTAAATCCTAGTAAATCAAAAACTCACCCAAAAAACATGTAACTTGGCATGGTTTCATGACATGGCACATATATGTCGTGGTAAAAAAATCGTCCAGTTTGAGAAGAGGCGCACACATTAGTAGCCAACGAAGTCCTTTTTGAAACAATAAGATGACACGTTAATATCACAAACGGTTGTATCATACGAACCGTGTAAATATTTAACCATACTCAGTGGCGTGCATGTAGCTGTTTGATTAGACAGGACGAGCGCGAGAAGTCCGGCATGCAGGCTCGACGGGACGCATGCGAGCAGTCCGCTGGGTAGGCTCGACGGGATGCGTGCATGCTGTCCACCTCGCAGGCTCACGTGCGAGCAGCAAGGCCGCCCATGCTCACCGGGAAGTGAGCTCTTTGACCTCCATGCACCAGCCGCAGCCCGCCTCGCTCAAAACATTGCCATTAATGGGTTAATTAAAGTGCCTGGACGGAGGGTTTTTTTCGCGGTGGACGAAGGGTGTTTGGTTGTGATCCGATGGCAACATTTGCTTTGTTCATGTTTTCAACTCGTATTTCGGCCTAATTTTTTCCACATAGTGCAACAGATAATACGACGAAAAATAAAATGGCAATGGATACTACGACAAATTTACAATGGCGCGGATAATAATTGTCTTACATATTCCAGATAATTTTAAATGGCCCATGCGGCCAAGTTCGGAAGACACGGGGGCAAGAGAAGAAGGAAATCATAGACAACGATCTAGATCGCTACTGTATCTACTCTTTGATGGATCGCTGGGCGATGACATCCTCCAGCTCCATCCTCAATTCCTCACAGCTTTGCTTGAGAGCAGCCACAGATTCCTCCACCTCCTGCTCGCGCTCGATCCAGATCTTCCTCAAGTCACCCATTAGTTCCTCGATGACCGCTGTCAGCGTCATAACCGAGGCACTGCTCTGCTCATGCAGCATCTTCCAGCCGGCGGCCTCCTCCTCCTTCTCGGTGAGCGCCTTGAGGAGCTTCGCATTGTCACCCATGAGTTGGTCGATGAGGCCGGTTGCCTTGTCAACCGAGGGATCGCTGATCTCGAGCAGCTTCATCAAGCCGTCCACTAGCTCCTTCTATTTAATGAGGCCAGCGAGAATGTCGTCGTCGCCGGCCAAGGACTTCAGCAATGCCAGCTCGCCGCGATCACCGATGCGGAGAGTGCGCTTGTGAGAGCCCTCACGTGCATGTGAGAGCTCGTTCGAGGGCTCCGTGGCGCGCCGGGACATCTCTGCTGCGGCTGCGGCTGCCGCTTCGCGGCAGGACCTCTCTACTGCGGCTGCCGGTTCACGGCGGGACCTCTCTAGTGCTTCAGCGACCTTGGTCTTTGCTATCTGGTTATATGCCCACCCGAAACTCCTCCTACCGGTCATGGCAGAACGACTAGATAGGAAAGACTAGTTGTTTAGGTGATGAGGAGAGGAAATGTGAAGTAATTTTTGAGTGGGTAGCTTTTATAGCCCGTTGCTAAGTGTGAACACATATACGTTTGATCTGTGTGAATAGATTTGCAATTACTTATTGCGTTGTAATCTGCAATGTGAGGAGAAAAAAGTCAAAATTTATTGATGGTTCTGGGCCCACAAAGCCTCATTTTTGTTGTTCTGTCTCATCGCAAACAGTTCTTTTGGATCAACCATATGCCACGCATCGGAAGCGCGAAACATGGGCCCTTGTTCTCGGATGTACGTGTATGTGTCTGCCCACTATCACACACGAACTTACTATAGTAACCGTCTGTGTTATAATTTCTCATCCCAAACAGTTCATCCAAGTGGGTTGTTTGCTACGTATCACACACATCTGGTTTACACGAATCGTTTGTTAAGATGAACCGTTTCCGTTCTTTTGCCTAATCAAAAAAGTTTTTCCGAGTGAACTGTATGCCATATATCCCACACACCTTGATCTGGCTGACCGTTTCTGTTGCATTCCCTAATAGCACATAGTTCATCGGAGGGAACTGTATGCCATATATCACACACACATTGATATGGCTGCCCGTTTCTGTTGTTCTTCCTCATCACAAACAGTTCTGCTGAATCAACCGTATGCCCTGCATCACACACGCAACTAAAACCTGAACCGTGTTTGATGCATCGGTCATCACAAACGTTTTGGACATTTTTGACGGTTCTCTGACACAACCGTTTGCAATTATTGCATTGCACACAGTTTCTCGAAGGGTCTCTGATCGTAGTGTCGCGTTAGCAGCATCCTGCAGCAGTGAGCTACTTATATATTGGGCATCAAGATCTATAGAGATAGATCAAGACGCTTAATAGGACTTTCACAAAGCACATACCTTGACAAAGTTTTGAATAAGTTCAAAATGGATCGGTCAAAGGAAGGGTTCTTGTCTGTATTGCAAGGTGTTAAGTTGAGTAAGACTTAAAGCCCGACCACGGCAGAAGATAGAGTATGCCATGTTGTGTACCAGACCTGTTGTCTGCCTTGCCAATGAGTTTGGCAAGGGGGTACAATAGTGATCTAGGAGTAGATCACTAGATAGCGGTCACAATTATCCTTAGAGGACTAAGGAAATGTTTCTCGGTTATGGAGGTGATAAAGGCTTCATCATAAAGGGTTATGATGATGCAAGCTTTAATCACTAATCTAGATGACTCTGAGTCTCATTCTGGATACATATTGAAAGTGGGAGCAATTAGCTAGAGTAGCACCATGCAGAGCATTGTAAACATAGAAATTTGCAAAATACCTACGGATCTAAATGTGACAGACCAGTTGACTAAACTTCTCTCACAAGCAAAACATGATCACAGCTCAATACTCCTTGGGTGTTAATCACATGGCGATGTGAACTAGATTATTGACTCTAGTAAACCCTTTGGGTGTTGGTCACATGGCGATGTGAACTATGGGTGTTAATCACATGACGATGTGAACTATTGGTGTTAAATCACATGGCGACGTGAACTAGATTATTGACTCTAGTGCAAATGGGATACTGAAGGAAATATGCCCTAGAGGCAATAATAAGTAGTTATTTTATATTTCCTTATTTCATGATAAATGTTTATTATTAATGCTAGAATTGTATTAACCGGAAAGATGATACATGTCTGGATACATAGATAAAACACCGTGTCTCTAGTATGCCTCTACTTGACTAGCTCATTAATCAAAGATGGTTAAGTTTCATAGCCATAGACATGTGTTGTCATTTGATGAACGGGATTACATCATTAGGAGAATGATGTGATGGAAAAGACCCATTCGTTAGCTTAGTATAATGATCGTTCAATTTTATTGCTACTGCTTTCTTCATGTCAAATACATATTCCTCCAAATATGAGATTATGAAACTCCCAGATACTGGAAGAATGCCTTGTGTGCTATCAAACGTCACAACGTAACTGGGTGATTATAAAGATGTTGTACATGTATCTCCGAAGGTGTTTGTTGGGTTGGCATAGATCGAGATTAGGATTTGTCACTCCGAGTATCGAAGAGGTATCTGTGGGCCCTCTCGGTAATGCACATCATAAGAAGCCTTGCAAGCAATGTGACTAATGAGTTAGTTGCGGGATGATGCATTACGAAACGAGTAAAGAAACTTTCCGGTAACGAGATTGAACTAGGTATGAAGATACCGACGATCGAATCTCGGGCATGTAACATACCAATGACAAAGGGAATAACGTATGTCGTCATAACGGTTCGACCGATAAAGATCTTCATAGAATATGTGGGAGCCAATATGAGCATCTAGGTTCCTCTATTGGTCATTGACCGGAGAGGTGTCTTGGTCATGTCTACATAGTTCTCGAACCAGTAGGGTCCGCATGCTTAATGTTCGATGACGATTTGTATTATATGAGTTATGTGATTTGGTGACCGAATGTTGTCCGGAGTCCCGGATGAGATCACGGACATGCGAGGAGTCTCAAAATGGTCGAGAGGTAAAGATTGATATATATGATGATAGTATTCAGACAACGAAAGTGTTTGGGGGTACCGGGTACGTATCGGGTCGCTGGAAGGGGTTCCGGGCATCCCCCCGGCAACTACATGGGCCTCATGGGCCAAGAGTGGGACAGACCAGCCCCTAAGGGGCTGGTGCACCCCATGTAGGCCGAAATAGAGGGGGTAAGGAAAGAGGAGAAGAGAGAAAGGAAGGGGAGGGATTTGGCCTCCCCCTTCCTTCTCTTCCCCCTCCTCCTTCCTCCCCCCTTCGGGAATTATGGTAAGGGGGGCCGAATAGGATTAGGGCCCCAAGTAGGATTCCTCCTACTTGGGTGCCCCCTTGGCTGCCCCCTCTCCCCCACGGGGCACTGGACCACCACCTCATCATACGATATATACATGGTGGATAGACCCAAAGAAGGCAATGGCGACAAGACAACGGAGGATGACCCCTCCAAGAAGCAACCTAAGCGCCGACGTCAGCGGCGCCGCTCTAAGTCTCGCCACAGCAAAACCGGTGATACCGGCACAGGAGATAAAAGTACTCCGGACAGTGCCGAAGATGATGACAATCCCCTCCAGCAGGATCCAGAGCAAGAGGATGAACAAGCCAGCCCTCTGGAGCGAGCGGCAGAGGGAGAGGAGGGCAATTACATGCCTCCCTCCAAAGACAAAGTGAGCCTCGAAGACGAATGATTTGTCGTACCTGAGGATCCCGTCGAGCAGGAGCGCTTCAAGCGCCGGCTTATAGCCACAGCAAATAGCCTGAAGAAAAAACAGCAGTAGCTTCGAGATGATCAGGACTTGCTAGCAGATAGATGGACTGAAGTCCTTGCAGCCGAGGAATACGAACTCGAACGCCCCTCCAAGAATCACTCAAAGCGCAGGTTGCTACCCCGACTTGAGGAGGAAGCATGGAAACCTACATCACCAGCATACGATGCGGCTGATCGGCCACCCCGTGGCCGAGATAGAGAGGCAGTCCAGCCTGAAAATCAGCCTGCACCCCGCCGCCATTCAAACAAACATACCAAGGCACCGGGAAACAAGCGAGACCTAGGAGATGTATTGGAAGACAGGGCAAAACACGCAAGATCGATCTATGGATCACGGGGGTGAGCCCCTACGTGGGACGGTGAACGTCAAGCCGGATACAGTAAAAGTAAATCCGGTCGGGCTGAATACAGCAGGCAAGACTCATACGAGCTGTGCCGCGATATAGCCCAGCACAGAGGTGCCGCACACCCCCTATGCTTCACTGACGAAGTAATGGATCATGAATTCCTAGAGGGTTTTAAACCCGCAAATATCGAATCATACGATGGTACAACAGATCCCGCGGTATGGATTGAGGACTTCCTCCTCCACATCCACATGGCTCGCAGCGACGATCTACATGCCATCAAGTACGTCCCATTAAAATTTAAAGGACCAGCTCAGCATTGGCTGAATAGCTTGCCAGCAGACTTCGTCGGCTGTTGGGAGGATCTGGAAGACGCATTCCTCGACAACTTCCAGGGCACTTATGTGCGACCACCAGATGCCGATGACCTGAGCTACATAATTCAGCAGCCAGGGGAATCGGCCAGGAAATTCTCGACTCGGTTCTTAACCAAGAAAAATCAAATTGTCGATTGTCCAGATGCAGAGGCCTTAGCGGCATTTAAGCACAACATCCGTGACGAGTGGCTTGCCCGGTACCGTGTCTAGGAAAAGCCGAAATCAATGGCAGCCCTCACGACACTCATGACCCGCTTTTGCGCGGGAGAGGATAGCTGGCTGGCTCGCAGCAACAACATATCAGGGAACCTTGGCACTTCGGATACCAAGGATAGTAACGGCAAGCCACGTCGCAACAAACATAAACGCCGCAATAACGGCGATAACGCCGAGGATACGGCAGTTAATGCCGGATTCGGAGGCTCTAAACCCGGTCAGCGGAAAAAGCCATTCAAAAGAAGCACTCCGGGCCCGTCCAGTCTGGACCGCATACTCGATTGCTCGTGCCAAATACACGGCACCCCCGACAACCAGCCAATCACACCAACTGAGAACACTGGGTGTTCAAGCAGGCCGGCAAGTTAAACACCGAAAATAAGGACAAGGGGCTGCACAGCGATGACGAGGAGGAGCCCCGGCCGCCGAACACGGGAGGATAGAAGAGGTTCCCCCCACAAGTAAGGACGGTGAACATGATATACGCAACCCACATCCCCAAGAGCGAGCGGAAGCGTGCACTAAGGGACGTATATGCGATGGAGCCCGTCGCCCCAAAGTTCAACCCATGGTCCTCTTGTCCGATCACCTTTGATCGCAGGGACCACCCCATGAGTATACGTCATCGCAGATCTGCCGCATTGGTCTTAGACCCAATCATCAACAGATTTCACCTCACTCGAGTCCTTATGGACGGCGGAAGCAGCCTGAACCTGCTTTACCAGGACACAGTGCGCAAAATGGGTATAGACCCCTCGAGGATCAAACCCACCAAAACGACCTTTAAAGGCGTCATCCCAGGTGTAGAGGCCCATTGTACGGGCTCAATCACACTGGAAGTGGTCTTCGGATCTCCGAACAACTTCCGAAGCGAGGAGCTAATCTTCGATATCGTCCCGTTCCGCAGCGGCTATCACGCACTGCTCGGGCGCATCGCATTTGCAAGATTCAATGCGGTACCGCATTACGCATACCTCAAGCTCAAGATGCCAGGACCTAGGGGGGTCATCACAGTCAATGGAAACACAGAATGCTTGCTCCGTACGGAGGAGCACACTGCGGCCCTCGCAGCAGAAGCGCAAAGTAGCCTTTTGAGGCAATCCACCAGTTCGGCAATCAAGCCCCCGGACACCGTCAAGCGCGTCCAGAGTAACCTGCAAGAGGATCGCCTGGAACACTCAGAGCTCGCCTAGCAATTCGGCCCCCGCCGTAGTCTCAGTACAATGGCAAAGTCCGTCCTGCGCGTGCATAATTACGCATTAAACATACCATGGGTATAGGCGGGGGCACGATCACGGCGCGTCCCACAATGCGGCTGAACCGCACTAGGGGCTTACTACGTTTATCACTCTCTCTCTCTCTTTCAGGACTCCACTCTCTGGAAGCCCTATCCGACAGTACGGTAGCCGGACACATGATACAACACCCAAGGGGGCAGGAAGCTACGTTGTACAACGGAATCCCCAGGTGGTCTCTGATAACGAGTTAAATACCTGTTTTAAGATACCAGTCCGCAGCTTGCCCTTGGATGGGACATGTCAAATAGTCCTATTTTTTGCTTACCGCACTACTTGTATCAGTATGCTTTAACGCATTTCTTAAATAAACAACACATAATACTAGTCTATTATTGCATCCTATATTCTTTTATATATATGTTCATCTATGACAATCGGCACCTGTACACTCTGGTATGGCCAATACACCAGGGCCTTCCGTATACCCCATAATTCGGCATGAGAAGTCCGAACACTTTCGACAGTGCGGAAGCCCGAACTTATAGCATTATATGCATCAGCTCCGAATCATGTCTTGGATCAATAGTTGGGTTTGCCTGGCTCCCATGTTTTGGTACCTTATGTTCCGCTATATCGGCTAAGGTAGCACTGGGAGAACTACTGCGATTGTGCCCCGGTTCTTCCGACCAAGCACCTCAGTAGAGAAAGCTAAAACTGGCTGTCATGATGAGGCGAGAGCTGGTCGCTGTTCGAGAGGTCTCAAGTCCCTAAAGACTTTTTCCGCTTCAGGCGAGGAGCCGGCCTTGTCCGGCTTAGGCGTGTATAGCACCCCAAATTCGGCCTTCCGAAGACTAGGGGCTTCGCCAAAATTTAAAATTGCAGACTTCTATGGCTAAGAGAGAGCGATAAAGCATTATAGTCCGATTGCCTGGTTCGTTGTGCTGAACACCTCCCTCGAAGGACCCAAGAATGGGAAAAAGAGTGCTCAGATTTATCCCGAACACCCCAGCACTAGTTGCATGGGGGCAGAAGCCGACGACTAGCAACTCTCAGAATTTATAAACGGCCGCACAGAAGGTAATATTTTAAATACAAAAGCATTGCATAACGAACATGAACTAGTTTTCATAAATACAAGGATCACATGAGCAAGTTCATTCAAAGATTACATCTTTGGTACACTCGTCTGCCACGAGACGGGCACCCTTCAGGACACCTTCATAATACATTTCGGGGTGGCGATGCTCCTTGCCCTGCAGCGGCCCCTCCTTCACCAGCTTCTCCGCGTCCATCTTCGCCCAGTGCACCTTTGCACGGGCAAAAGCCCTGCGTGCACCTTCGATGCAGACGGACCGCTTGATGACTTCCAGCTGTGGGCAGGCATCCACAAGCCACCTCACCAGGACGAAGTAGCTGTTGGGAAGGGAATCGCCATGCCACATCCGGACTATAAGGCCCCTCATGGCCTATTCGCCGCCTTGTGGAGCTCGACCAGTTGCTTCAGCTCGTCGCTCACGGACATCGGGTGTTCGGTCCCAGTATACTGAGACCAGAACAACTTCTCTGTTGAGCTTCCCTCCTCAGCCCGGTAGAACTCCGCGGCATCAGACATACTAAGGGGCAGATCTGTGAATGCTCCTGGAGAGCTCCGAACTCGGGTAAGTAAAAGGAAATTTTCTTTCGTATGCCTGCTTTGCATAATGAATGCCTTATCCACGCTATCTTTTTCACCGCCTCAATTTCCTGGAGGGCCTTCTGGGCTTTGGCCTTGGCATTTTTTGCGCTTTCAAGGGCCTTTGCAAGCTCGGCCTCTTGCGTCTTCGAGTCAAGCTCAAAGGCCTCGTGGTTCTTGATGAGGGCCTGGAGCTCTTGCTGCACCTCACCCACTCGGGCCTCTTGTTTCTCTCGCTCGGTGCGCTCCCGGGCCGCTTTGTTTTCAGCCTTGGACAACGCCTTCTTCAGGGTCGCCACTTCGGTCGTGGCCCCTGGTACATTCATGATGATCCAATTATTCTGCAACCAATTCCTTTTTCATATAGACAAGGTCTTGCTTACCTTTGTTCTCTTCGAGCTGCCTCTTGATAAGGCCTAGCTCCTCCTTGTACCACTCAAGGTCTTGCTGCAGCGCAGCGACCTCCACAGTACATGCGGCAGCGGCCAGCAGTGAAGCCTACATATACAAATAGACATATTCGAATTAGACTCCTGAGTCATGATTTGATCCTCTATTCGGCCTTTCTTCATGAACGCCAAACAGAGCATCAGGGGCTACTGTCTATGCGGCAACATTTTCCTATAATTATTTACCTGAAAGCCTGTTAGGAGGCTTGTGCACGCTTCAGTCAGTTTGTTTTTGGCGGGCCGAACCTTCTTGATCACCGCACTCATGATAGTGCGGTGCTCTTCGGTGATGGAAGCGCCCTGAAGCGCTTCCAACAAGTTGTCCGGTGCCTCTGGATGGACAGAGATCACCGGCACGGGTGGCTTGCCCCTCTTAATAGGGGTTCGCCTACCTGAGTAAGGAACCATCGATGGTTCCGGCGCGGTGTTCGGCTGGGGTCCGAACCTGGAGCCCGTGGGAGTCTTGCTCCCTTTGCGCCCAGGGTCCGTAAGGTCGCCCTGAGGCTTCTCCTAGACTACCTCTGTAACACCCTCGATGCGACTATAGCTCCCACGTGTCGAGGCACGACTTAGAGACATAATCGCATTGAAGGCATATGTCGCAAGTAAGGCAATCTTCACAACATCCCATGTAATATAAATGATAAAGGGGAGAATACATAGTTGGCTTACACTCGCCACGTCAATCAAGTGCATAAATAACATTACATCATCCAAACACTCATGGCCCGACTATGGCGCCAAAATAAAAGATAACCCAACAAGCGACACGGTCCCAATCACCCCCAACTGGGCACCACTACTGATCATCAGGAAAGGAAACATAGTAACGTTGAGAGTCCTTGTCGAACTCCCACCTGAGCTCAAGCGTGTCTCCTGGAGCGGAATCATCAGGCCCTGCATCTGGTGTAATAGTAATCTGTGAGCCACAGGGACTCAGCAATCTCGCACCCTCGCGATCAAGACTATTTAAGCTTATAGGAATGGCAATGTAAAAGTATATGTGGAGCTGAAGCAAGCGACTAGCAAGTATGGTGGCTAACTTATTCGCAAAAGAGAGCGAGAAGAGGAGGCAAAGCACGAGCGAAAAACTAGAGAACAACCTGCGCAAACATTACTCCAACACCGTGTCCACTTCCCGGACTCCACCGAGAAGAGGCCATCATGGTAACACACTCAGTTGTTTCATTTTAATTAAGTTAAGGTTCAAGTTATCTACAATCGGGCATTAACAAATTCCCATCTGCCCATAACCGCGGGCACGGCTTTCGGAAGTTCAAATCCCTGCAGGGGAGTCCCAACTTAGCCCATGACAAGCTCTCACAGTCAACGAAGGAATAGACCTCCTCCCAAGACCTTCCGATCAGACTCGGTATCTCGGTTCTTCAAGACACTTCGACAGGTTAAAACAAATCCAGCAACACCACCCGAATGTGCCGACAAATCCCGATAGGAGCTGCACATATCTCTTTCTCAGGGCACACTCAGATGAACACTACGTACAACTAAAACCAACCCTCAGGTTGCCCTGAGGTGGCGCTGCAAGTGGCTCTATTTGGACCAACACTCAGAGGAGCACTGGCCCGGGGGGGTTTAAATAAGATGACCCTCGGGCTCCGGAAACCCAAGGGAAAAAGAGTCTAGGTGGCGAATGGTAAAACCAAGGTTGGGCATTGCTGGAAAAGCTTTAATCAAGGCGAACTATCAAGGGGTTCCCATTATAACCCAACCGCGTAAGGAACACAAAATCCGGGAACATAACACCGATATGAAGGAAACTAGGGCGGCAAGAGTGGAACAAAACACTAGGCGAGAGGCCGAGCCTTCCACCCTTTACCAAGTATATAGATGAATTAAGATAACAAGATAATATAATGATATCCCAACAAGTAAATAAATGTTCCAACAAGGAACGGCCTCCAATCTTCACCTACAACTAGCAACGCTATAAGAGGGGCTGAGCAAAGCGGTAACATAGCCAATCAACAGGTTTGCTAGGACATGGTGGGTTAGAGGTTTGACATGGCAATTTGGGAGGCTTGAAAGCAAATGGTAGGCATCGTAGCATTGGCATAGCAAAAGAGCGAGCAAACTAGCATAGCAAAGATAGTAGTGATTTCGAGGGTATGATCATCTTGCCTACAAAGTTGTCAAAGTTGACTGGATCCTCGAAAGCAAACTCAACGGGCTCCTCGTTAGTGAACTCGTCTCCCGGCTCTACCCAAACAAGACAAACAAGCAACAAGGATACAATCAACCACGTGCACAGATCAAGCAATATGATGCAATGATGATATGCTATGCGGGATGCGATGCAGGATGCAAAATGCAAGATATGACAGGAAATGCATGAACCTGGCCCCAACTTGGAATTCCAAGTGTGCCATTGGAAAGATGAGATGAAATCGCTTGAAAACGATATAAAGAACGCCGGAATCGGAGTTACGGTTTGGAAATGGCAAGCGATTCAAATATGACACGGTCTGCGATTTATAACAAGTAGCCATCTAAATGCAATGAGATGAACATGCTACAACACCCAAACATGACAACAAAATACATGGAAGGGATGCATCCAAGATGCTTAACAAAAGTATAGCACTGAGCTATGGCCAATTCGTCCATTAACAGGTTCAAACAAGCATGGCAAAAATGCATATGACAAACAGATCTCAGACTTAGTGAAATTAACACTTGTCTGGAATCTCAGATCAGGTAGCACTCTTCGGAGCAATGAAACTACATGCTACAGGACCTGAACATGGCAAAGTAAAGCATGGCATGGAGCTACTCAAATAGCTTAACAAAAGTCCCTTAGTGACCTTGAGCCAAAAGGGATCGGAAAATACAATTGCAAGCATGCGAACATGGCAAAAACATAATCAGTTTTTAGACTTAGTGAAAACTGGCACATGCTGAAACAGATATCAAGTAGGCATGTTTACGACCTCGATGCACTCACTACAGAGCATGTCGTGATAAACTAAGCATACATCCATTAAGAATACACAAAATGTAAGCTAGACATGGCAAGAACAATAGCATAGCATGCACGGATCAACTATAACATCACCAGCAAAACTGCAAACAAGTTGACAATCTGCCCAGATTCACAAAGTAGCAAAAGTAAAGCTCGATTGACTCAAGCTAGGGTGCTCCATAATTGCAAACAAAGACATGGATGGATAGAGCACTACAATATTAATAAAACTCCCTTACTGATCATCCTCAAAAGAGGAACGGATCACTAGGAAACAACATGAACATATGACATAAAGAGATAAACAGCTCAAGGACTTAGTGGAATTACTAAGACCCTGAAAACAGAATTAACAAGTGCACCACTTTGCAAGCTTGTGCTAGTCACCACACACATCACAAAAATACATGGGTTGAACCTCTGGAAAGATGACAAAACCCTTAACAAAACATATGTAGAGCAACAGGGCATATCATGCACACATTAATCATGGCAAAAATGACAAAAGGTTAAATGGAGCAGCAGATTTGACAATTAACTCAAGTAGCCCTCTTCTAACAGCATTTCGGGCATCAAGATGAACTCAAATGAAAATGATGCAATGTAATGAAATGATGTACTCTCACAGATGAACAATTTGATATGCTATATGCATGAATCGGAGCTACGGATGCAAAGTTACGAGGCTACGAACATGGGCACATGGATCTGAGAATTTCGGGACTTAGAGGAAAAAGTCAACCTAGGGTTTACTGTTCACGGCCAGATCTGGATCGTGCGACACGCGATGTGAGGTTCGACGTCGCCGGAGAGGACGCCGGTGGCCGGGCTCGACGCGGAGGCGGCCGGAGGCGACGAGGAGGGCGGCGGGGTCGCCGGGGCCGGGGACGGGCAGGCGAGGCGCGAAGCTCGCCAGCTCGGGCGGAGCTCCGTTGGGGCGGCGGCCGGAGATGGTGCGGCGGTAGGGCGGCGGGGACCTGGCGATGGCGTGCGGCGGCGCGGTGCCGGCGGGGATCCGGCGAGCGGGCGCGGGAGGAAGGAGGAGGCGGCGCGCGGGGCGGCTGGGCCGGGAGGGCCGACTACGGGCTCACCGGGCCGCGGCGGCGGCTGGCGGCGGAGATGCCACATGGCGGCACAAGATTGGGCGGCGGTGGCGGCGCGGACACGTCCGGCCTGGGATTTTTATCCGGCGGGCGACGGAGTGGAAAAAAATTAGGGTTTCGGAGAGGGAGATCCGGATTTCGGGAAAGGGGTCTATATATAGGCATAGAGGGAGCTAGGAGAGTCCAAATGAGGTGCGGTTTTCGGCCACACGATCGTGATGAACAATCTAGATGATGGAGCAGGTTTAGGTGGGTTTTGGGCCAAAATGGAGGGGTGTTGGCTGCAACACACACGAGGCCTTTTCGGTCCCTCGGTTAACCGTTGGAGTATCAAACGAAGTCCAAATGATACGAAACTTGACAGGCGGTCTACCGGTAGTAAACCAAGGCCGCTTGGCAAGACTCGGTCCAATCTGGAAACGTTTAATCCCCACACACGAAAGAAAGCTAGAAATGACCACCGGAGGAGAACGAAGCGCCGGAATGCAAAACGGACAATGGGGAAAATGCTCGAATGCATGAGATGAACATGTATGCAAATGCAATGCACATGATGACATGATATGAGATGCATGACAACGACAACAACACACGGAGACAAAAACCCGAACCCAAGAAAATATATTAACTTAACGCCGGAAACGGCAAGAATTGGAGTACAAATTGGGAAAGTTACATCCGGGGTGTTACAACACTCCACCACTACGAAAGGATCTCGTCCCGAGATCTAGGACTGAAAGAACACCGGGTACTCAGAACGGAGGTGATCCTCGCGTTCCCAGGTAGCTTCACGGTCGGAATGGTGTGACCACTTGACTTTGAGAAATTTGATTGACTTACTGCGAGTCTTGCGTTCAGTCTCTTCGAGAATAGCAACTGGGTGCTCATGATAGGAGAGATCTTCTTGGAGCTCAATGTCCTCGAAGTTGACGGAGCGGCCAGGAGTCTTGAAGCACTTTCAAAGCTGAGAGACATGGAACACGTCATGAACATTTGCAAAGTTTGAAGGAAGCTCGAGTTGATAGGCGAGGTCGCCTCTCTTACTGACAAACTTGAAATGTCCCACGTATCTAGGGGCAAGCTTCCCTTTGATACCGAAGCGACGAGTACCTTTCATAGGAGAGACGCGGAGGTACACATGATCTCCGATCTCGAAAGCCAAATCATGGTGCTTACTATCATAGTAGCTCTTCTGACGGGATTGGGCTGCTTTGAGGTTATCACGAATGACTTTGCACATTTCCTCTGCCTCTGTGATTAAGTCATTACCCAAAAGCTGACGTTCACCGGTTTCAGACCAGTTGAGAGGGGTACGACACTTCCTGCCATACAGAATTTCAAATGGGGCCTTTCTCGAACTTGCTTGAAAACTGTTGTTGTAGGAGAATTCAGCATAAGGAAGACAATCCTCCCACTTCATGCCGAAGGAGATCACACAAGCCCTGAGCATATCTTCAAGAATCTGGTTGACACGCTCGACTTGACCGCTAGTTTAAGGATGGAAAGTTGTGCTGAAGCGGATATTCGTGCCCATGGCCTTCTGAAAAGAATCCCAAAACTTGGAGGTAAAGATGCAGCCACGGTCTGAAGAGATCACTTGTGGGATACCGTGCAGAGAGACAATCTGAGAGGTATAGAGTTCCGCCAATGGAGCTGCAGTGATCGACTCTTTGATAGGCAGAAAGTGAGCCACTTTGGTGAGTTTTTCGATGACAACGAATATAGCATCATTGCCACGCTTGGACTATGGAAACCCAGTCACGAAGTCCATTTCAATGTGGTCAAACTTCCATTCTGGAATGGAAAGAGGTTGGAGGAGACCAGCTGGCCTATGGTGTTCTGCCTTCACTCTTCTGCAGACATCACATTCATTCACGAATTGAGCAATCTCGCGCTTCATTCGAGTCCACCAATAAGCTTGCTTAAGGTCCTGATACATCTTCATGCTCCCAGGGTGGATGGAGAGGAGAGAATTGTGAGCCTCGTTCATGATCACTTTACGGAGGTCACCTTTGGGTACAACAATACGATCCTCGAAGAAGAGAGTATCCTTGTCATCGAGGCGGTAGCACTTGTACTTGGGTTGACTCTTGGCAATTCCAATGTTCACCTTTTTCACCATAGCATCAAGAAGCTGGGCTTGGTGAATCTGGTTTTCCAAGGTAGGAGAGACTTGAAGGTTGGCGAGGAAACCTTGAGGAACAACTTGCAGATTAAGTTTGTGGAAAGCTTCACAAAGCTCGGGTTGATAAGGCTTGAGAATCAGACTGTTGCAGTAAGCTTTCCTGCTCAATGCGTCAGCAATCACATTGGCCTTGCCTGGAGTATACTCGATACTCGGATTATACTCTTGAATCATTTCGACCCATCGAGTTTGCCTGAGGTTGAGATTAGGCTGAGCGAAGATGTACTTGAGACTCTTGTGATCAGTGAAAATGTCCACTTTTCTTCCCAATAGAAGATGTCTCCAAGTCAAAAGAGCATGCACAACTGCCGCCAACTCGAGATCATGAGTGGGGTAGTTCTTCTCATTAGGCTTCAACTGGCGAGAGGTATAAGCAACAACTTTCTTCTCTTGCATCAATACTGCGCCAAGACCTTGGAGAGAGGCATCACAAAAGACCTCGTACGGCTTGGATTCATCAGGCGGAGTCAGAACTGGAGCAGTGATCAATTTCTCTTTCAAAGTGTTGAAAGCAATATCACACTCCGAAGACCAAACGTACTTGACGTGCTTCTGGAGAAGATTAGAGAGAGGCTTCGCGATCTTAGAAAAGTTTTCAACGAATCTTCGGCAATAGCTTGCGAGACCGAGGAAGCTACGGAGTTGCTTCACGTTCTAAGGAGGTTCCCAATTCACAATTGCAGACACCTTCTCAGGATTCACGGCAATGCCCTTGGCAGAGATGATATGACCAAGATAAAGAACCTCATCAAGCCAAAATTCACACTTGGAGAACTTGGCGTAGAACTGATGTTCTCTGAGCTTATCAAGAACCAAACGCAAGTGCTTGGCATGATCTTCCTTGTTCTTCGAGAAAACCAGAATGTCATCGAGATAGACCAAAACGAAGTCATTGGTGTAGGCGTTGAAGATGAAGTTCATCATGCGAGAGAAAGTCAGAGGAGCGTTGACGAGGCCAAAAGACATGACAGTGTATTCATATGAACCAAAGCTTGTCCTGAAAGCCGTCTTGGGAATATCTTGCTCACGGATTCGAATCTAATGATAACCCATACGAAGATCAAGCTTGGAGAATACTTGAGCACCTTTGAGTTGTTCGAACAGCTCATTGATGTTGGGAAGTGGGTATTTGTTCTTGATGGTCTTCTTGTTCAATGGACGGTAATCAACACAAAGTCGGTCCGTTCCATCCTTCTTCTTCACAAAAAGAACACCACAACCCCACGGAGAAGAACTAGGCCGGATGAGACCCATTTTCTCTTGAATATCGAGTTTCTTCTTCAGCTCCTTCAACTATTCAGGTCCGAGCTTGTAAGGACGCTTGCACACAAGTTCTGTGCCAGGCTCAAGATCAATAACGAATTCAACTGGCCGGTGTGGAGGCATTCCTGGAAGCTCTTCTGGAAAGACGTCTTGATATTCGCAAACGACTGGAATTTGAGAGATGGCATCCAGTTCACCCTTCTCATTAAGAGAAAACAGACGAATGGTATCATCACGAGCGGCAAAGACAATTACATCCTCAGACGAATGAGTCAATTGAATCTGCCTTGCAGCACAATCAAGATGTGCCTTGTGCTTATAAAGCCAATCCATTCCGAGAATAAGATCAATATCCGAATTGCCAAGAACCACCGGAGAAGAGAGAAACTTGTAGTCGCCCAATGTGATAGAAACATCCGGGACACAATTGTTAGAAGTCATTTGCTTGCCTGGAGACACAATCTTCAACGGAACAGGAATCCTTTCGGTCACAAAATCATGCTTGGCCACAAATGGAGTTGAAATAAAAGAAAGCGATGCACCAGTGTCAAAAAGAACTTTTGCAGGAACATCATTAACAGGAAGGTTACCCATAATCACATCTGGTGAGTCCTCTGCCTGAGCTGCATTCAGCAAATTAACCTTGGCGTGCTTGGGGTTATGCTTGACCACAGCTGTACTTCCCGATCTGACAGGAGGAGGAGGAAGACACCTCTGGTTGAAACACTTGTTGGCATAGTGACCCTTCTGTTGGCACTTGTTGCACATGACCTCTGAAAGCGGACGGTGATATGGAACACTCGATCTTGGAGCTTGAGACGAAGTCTTGTTCTAAAAGCCAGGGTTGGGTGGGTGGGAATAACCACTGCCACCTTTGCTCTTCTGCTGATACGGCTGACGGAACGGAGGAGGAGGAAGCTAATAATTCTGCTACTTGGCCACTTGAGTAGAGGAAGAAGGAGTAACATCTCCGACTCGCTTCTTGGAAGCATCACACCTCAACTGAGCTGCCTCTTGCTTCAATGCCATGTTGTAGAACTCATCGTATCTCAAGGGCTCAAAGAGGACAAGAGCTAGCTGAATTTCTTCTCTGAGACCACCCCTGAACTGGTATATCATGCTCTTCTCATCAGGGACGTCCTGCTTAGCAAAGCGGGCGAGCTTCTGGAACAACTTGTTGTAGTCATAGACAGACAAAGAGCCTTGCTTCAAATTGCGGAATTCCTCACGCTTGCTTTCAACCACGCTCTGAGGGATATGATGAGCTCAGAAAACTTGACGGAATTCATCCCAAGTGATAACACGTCCACCTCTGGAGTCCTTGTACTGCTGGAACCATTCTGTAGCTTGATCTTTGAGTTGGAAGGAAGCGAGCTTGACAAAGTCCTCAGGCCTGACGTTACTGCACTCGAAATGCTTGCACAGATCCACTAGCCAATCGTCAGCATTGGTTGCCTCAACACAATTGCTGAAAGTCTTTGGCCCGTTAGCAAGGAACTGGTTGAGTGTAGCAAAGTGATTCTGATTGTTGCCTTGATTCCCTTGGTTGCCTTGATTGCGCTCTTGAAGAATTTGCATGATCAACTGTGTGTTTGCATTGGTTGCGGCCATCACAGCTTGCCATGCCTCCGGAGGAGGTGGAGGTGGTGGCGGATCAGGATTCGGAGTCCTGCGCGTTGGAGGAGCCATCCTGAAGAGGTTTACCACCATTAGCACATTGATAGACAAATATTGAAGCTGAATCCAACAGAATGAAAATTGCAACATATAGTCTTCACATCCGAACAAAATGAACGAATGCATTCCTCTTGAAATGGTCACATATCCATAAATTGAGAAGCCACGTAGAATTAAGGTAGAGAAATAAATCAACAAGGTACGGATCAAGAACGAATAATCGGTAAGAAATCCCAATCTCAAACCAATATCCGTGGAAGAAGAACTAGAGCTACAAGAATTCCCACCTATGAAACTCCCGAACCTTTCCTGTTATGCAATCAGGTGTTGGGGATACAGGGGAAGCATAATATCTCACCCAAACTAGCAAATCCTACATCCAGCTGTATCCATCCTTCAACACATAACCAAGAAACCTTCGGAAACCATCTACCTCAACCTTCTAAAAGCATCCGTTATACAAGTTATGGCGATACTCCCGAACTCCCGCCCCAGTACTGGGTGGCGTCGAGGTTATCTCACCAACAAACTGCATAAAAGAGATTTTCGATGTCGGCGTACTAAACTTAGGTATTCCAGAACTACAACGATAAAATTATGATGATAACACCTCAGAGCTCAACTCCCCAGGACACTTCCACTAAACCCCTGACAGGAGGCACCAAGACAATGTTCTCATCATAAAACCATCGGAACGATTCCAAGATACCCGCGTGATCCTAAATTTTTTTTAGTGAAATTTGAGAAGAGAAGAGTCAAAACTCTACGTTAGGATGCCTTACCAGAGCGATGAGGAGACTGGGAAGTAAAAAGAATTCCTAACCTCTCTGATATATAATTCCTAAATGACTCAAAACATTTTTCTAGACACAACTCGGCTGCTAAAAACGATCAAGCAATGGGGCTCCTAAGGTCGGGGAAGGCTCTGATTACCAACTTGTAACACCCTCGATGCGACTATAGCTCCCACGTGTCGAGGCACGACTTAGAGACATAATCGCATTGAAGGCATATGTCGCAAGTAAGGCAATCTTCACAACATCCCATGTAATATAAATGATAAAGGGGAGAATACATAGTTGGCTTACACTCGCTGTCGGAGTAAATAGCCATGGGTAGCCTAGCCGGCTTCCCCTGGCCCTTCTGAAAAAAGTTGCGAGCCTGCCCGGCTCTCAAGAATCCAAGGCATGGGGCCGCCTTCCCCTTGTTGGCTGCCACCCAGGCCGGCTTTCGGAAGGCGGTCCGACTTTGTCCCTCATGAGAAGGCCGACTCCAAGAAGCCGGCCATGAGAAGGCCGACTCCAAGAAGCCGGCTCCCCATAAAGCGGTCCAGACCGTACCCATAAAAGTTTACACCCACCTAACGGCGGTGCGACGGGGCGTGGCTATAGTAAAGCCTGCCACCCCCGAATCCCGGAGCACGCCTGGCACAGCGCGCCGTACGGGGTAGGCATGACCCGTCCGGCGCGGCACTGTTGCCATGTCGACCCTGGCATCACCCACGATGGGCCGCCAGCGTGGCCCACAGATGGTGGGCCCCTTTGAGCAGAGAGACGCCCGAAGGCGGCCATGCCTCCAACCAGTCGGCCCAAGACGGAGCCGGCTCCCCGCAGCCGGCTTGCCGCCTCCCTCGAAGAAGACGCCCCATTAAGGAGACAAGACGCGGTGAGGCTACAGCGATCGCCTGACAGGCGGCGGTACTGTAGCCGCGCTTACCATGATGAAGCTCACGTCAACAAGATGGAGCCACAGTACCCAGCCGCCGACCAGGCCCTGGACAGTGGGGCCTGCCTGTCGACCAAGGGGCCGGCAGCCGGCAGGACCCACCAGTCGGCGGGCCCCAGCAGCCGGCGCAGAAGCTGGCGAGCGCAGTCACAGACGGCTGGGCCCTGCGCCCAGTCGGATTACCATTGTACCCCCGGGGGTAGGCCTATATAAACCCCCCGGAGCACCCATGCAAAGGGTTCGACCCCTTGCTAGTCCTAGACACCACACAATGAGAAGAAGCAGGCTAGCCGTGCCCTTCTTCCTCCTCCCACCCAACAGCTCAAGGAACATTGTGTAGCTACTTGATTCATCTAGTGAACATGTGGAGACCCCGCAGAGCAGCAGTAGGGGTGTTATCTCCACGGAGAGCCCCGAAGCTGGGTAAGATCCGCCGGCGTGCATGTCTTCGCCTTGTCCCGTTTCCAGGCACCGGCGATGTCTTACTGGCTCCCACAATGATAAGCCACCCGTTGGCATATGTCGCACCTACCACCCGACATTTGGCGCCCACCGTGGGGCCAGGTGCATCGTCGTCCGGAGACCTGTTCTAGACGGGAACCTTATTCCTCCCCCGTGAGCGTAGCCAGCCCGGCACGCCCGATGGCGCTTGCCACGATGCGCTGCAAGGCGTCACCAGCATCTGCGCTGCAAGCGGCCTCGCCGATCTCCTCGACGAAACTCTCATCTCCGACGAGCTCGCCTCCGATGCAGGCACCGACCACCTCGCCAACCTTCTCGGCCAGCTCCATGTCTCCAGCGAGCCCGCTGCGGACCTGGAGTCGGTTGGCTGCACCGACCCGATGCCTGTCGACTCCGACACGGCCTCCTACGACACCTTCCCCACCAACGTCACGATCTACAACGACCCGCTTCCTCGAGCCGACGGCTGCGATGCTGTCACCACCGAAGTGATGGTTGTCGGCCACGGCGGCCCGGCCGACGAGAGCGCCCGCGACGCCTCGCATGCGGCGGCCCACGACTTGTCCGCTCCCCTCCCGGCTAATGCCGACGACGAAGCACTGGAGGCACGCTGCCTCGCCCTCCTCGCAGAGGGCCGGAGGCTGGCTTCCGTAAGACGCCTCGCTGAGGCCTATCAGCGCGAAGCTGACCGCGCAGCCTTCGGCACGCCGGCCCCGGGCGGGCCAAGCCGGGCCGGCCTTGTCAAGCAACGCGGCGCCGTCATCGCCGACACGCTGGGAGTCGACCGCCCGGTCTATGCCACTCCGCTCGAGAACTTGCGTGCCGCCGAGGCGGCCGTAGACGAGCTGGACGGCCTGGAGGCCGAAGACCTCCCCCACATGACCCGGCGCATCCAGCAATTGATTGACGCAGCCGCGCAGCAACACAAAACCGACGCCCGCGCGGAAATCCCTCCCCCGCGCCGAGAACACGGCGCGAGGTCCCGGACGCCGACTACGAGCAACACCCGCGCGCGACGCGAGAAGGAGCCGGCTGCCAGCCACAGCCGGACCCGGATCTCCATCGAGCGAGATGCGGACGGTCATCCCCGAGCCATGGAATGGCAGGGCGACCCGCCTCTGCCCCGTGGAGAGAGATATCCCGCCCCGCCGCCAGTGGCGCACCCGACTCTCAGCGGCCAGCTAGGCCGCCGCAAAGGAATCGGCGAGAACGACGCCCGCCATCGGATCGACCGCCTGGCGCGATCCCTGGCGTTGGAAGAAGAACACGATGTCGGCCCGCCTTGTTTCGGCCCCCGCATCCGCGACGAGCCCTTTCCCAAAGGGTTCTCGCTCCCAAGAGACACGCCCAAGTACAACGGCTCCGTGAAGCCGGAAGATTGGTTGATCGACTACTCCATGGCGGTTAGCATAGCCAACGGCAACCGGCGCGTTGCCGTGAAGTACGTGCCCCTCATGCTGCAAGGCAGCGCGCGGACCTGGCTCAACAGCCTCAAGCCGCGCAGCATCAATAGCTGGCTAGATTTCACAGAAGCCTTCATCCGCAACTTCACCAGCACCTACAAGCGGGCTCCCAAGTCCACTCGCGATTACCTCGCGCGTTGGGCCGAGCTCCGCAACTCCTATGAAGGGGTGCACAAGGTGCAAGCCATAGAGTACTTCACAGCCGGATGCCGAGAAGGCACCCTCCTCAAGCACAAGCTCCTCTGCGACGAGCCAGCTACCCTCGACGAGCTTTTGGACATAGCGGACAAGTACGCCACCGCCGACTCCTCGATGAAGACCGCGCTTCGGGTAGACGCGTCCGGAAAGATACTCAACCCGGCACCCAAGACGCCGGCTGGGGATTCCGGCCGGCTCCCCCATTCGAACGACCACAAGTGCAAGGGCCCCGCGCCGCCTCCCGCCAGTCGGCAGGTGGCCACAGTCGAAGACGCGCCGCCTGAAGAGCGACCGGCGCCAGAGAAGCCCAAGGGCGGCAGGCCGGCTTGGCAGCCCGCCTTCTCCTACGAGCAAACTCTCGACGCCCCTTGCAAGTTCCACAGTGGCGCGAAGCCGTCCAACCACACGACCCGAAAGTGCCATTGGCTCACCCGAATCTCTAAGGGCGAAGGGCTCGCGCCGCCTCCGCCTGCCGGCCCGCCGCCTCCGCCTCCGGCCGCTCGGCCCGTAGTCGGAGCCGTGCATGACGAGTTCCCTGACGAGCAAGCAACCTACATCGTCTTTACAAGCCAGCCCGAAGACCGGCGCAGCAAACGCCAAGAGCGCCAGGAAGTTAGCGTGGTCATTGCCGACCCCGCCGGACACATGCATTGGTCAGAAAAGCCCATCAGCTGGAGCCGGGCCGACCATCCCGAGGTGATGTCGTCTCCCGGCTCTTATGCTTTGGTCCTGGAAGCCACCCTTGCAACGGACAGACGGGCCGCCCGCTTCTCCCGTGTGTTGATAGACGGCGGGAGCAGCATCAACATCCTGTATCATGACACCCTGGAGAAGCTAAATGTCAAGACGAAGCAGCTCGTGCCTACTCGGACAGTGTTCCATGGCATCGTAGCCGGCCTGTCCTGCGCCCCCATTGGCAAGATCAAGATTGATGTACTTTTTGGGGACAAGGAGCATTTCCGCCGGGAAGCGATCTGGTTTGAAGTGGTGGACCTGGAAAGCCCTTACCATCCGTTGCTTGGCCGACCTGCCTTGGCCAAATTCATGGCAGTTCCCCACTATGCATACCAAGATGAAAACACCAAGCACCAAAGGCGTCATCACCGTAGCCGGCGATTACAAGAAGTCCTCTGAGTGCGCGGCGGCCAGCAGCCGGCTGGCCGAGTCCCTTGTGATTGCTGAAGAAAAGAAGATGTTGGACCAAGTCGTGGCCATAGCCGGCAAACAGTCGGCCGTGTCCCCCGACCCCAAGGAGCATGATACTCAAGGATCTTTCCAGCCGGCCAAGGAGACAACGAAGATACCTCTTGACCCCGAGCATCCAGAGAGGTTTGCCGTCATCGGGGCAAACCTGAACAACAAATAGGAAGGCGAGCTCGCCAATTTCCTCCGTGAGAATCGGGACATCTTTGCATGGTCCCCCAAGGACATGCCGGGTGTTCCGAGGAAATTTGCCGAGCACAAACTACACGTCCGAGAAGACGCAAAGCCAGTCAGACAACCCCTTCGCCGATTGTCGGAGGAGAAACGCAGGATCGTAGGAGAGGAGATAGCCCGGCTTTTGGCAGCCGGCTTCATTATGGAAGTTTTCTTTCCAGAGTGGCTCGCCAACCCGGTCCTTGTGCTAAAGAAGAACAACAAGTGGCGCATGTGTATAGACTACACGAGCCTCAACAAGGCCTGCCCCAAAGATCCTTTTTCCCTGCCAAGGATTGACCAAGTGATAGACTCCACAGCCGGATGCGAGCTGTAGAGTTTTTTGGATGCTTACTCCGGATATCATCAGATAAAGCTAGATCCGGACGACCGCCTGAAGACCGCCTTCATCACGCCATTTGGAGCCTTCTGCTACCTGACTATGACATTCAGCTTGAGAAATGCCGGTGCCACTTTTCAACGTTGCATGCAGAAGTGCCTCGTCAAGCAACTCGGCAGAAACGCTCACGTTTACGTGGACAACATCGTGGTGAAGACGGAGAAGCGCAGCACCTTGCTGGGAGACCTCAAGGAAACATTTGAGAACTTACGCCGGTTCCAAATCAAGCTCAACCCCGAGAAATGCGTGTTCGGAGTGCCAGCCGGCCAGCTCCTAGGCTTCCTGGTCTCCGAATGCGGCATCGAATGCAACCCGGTGAAGATCAAGGCCATCGAGAGAATGGAGATCCCCACCAAGCTTCGAGACATTCAGAAGTTCACCGGGTGCTTAGCCTCCTTGAACCGCTTCATCAGCCGGCTCGGAGAGAAAGCTCTCCCCCTCTACCGCCTCATGAAGAAGAGTACTCACTTCGAGTGGAACGACCAGGCCGACCAAGCTTTTCACGAGCTGAAGAAGATGCTGGCTATGCCGCCTGTCCTCGCGGCGCCGACTGAGAAAGATCCCATGCTCCTCTACATCGCCGCAACCAGCCGGGTGGTCAGCACCGTCATCGTAGTCCAGCGCCCGGAAGAAGGCCGAGCCCAGCCGGTCCAGAGGCCGGTGTATTATTTGAGCGAGGTGCTGTCCACCTCAAAGCAGAACTACCCGCACTACCAAAAGATGTGTTACGGCGTGTACTTCACCGCCAAGAAGCTGAAGCCCTACTTTCAAGAGCATCCCGTCACGGTCGTATGCACTGCCCCGCTAGCCGAGATCATAGGCAGCCGGGACGCATCCGGCCGGGTGGCGAAATGGGCCATCGAGCTGGCCCCCTACATGATCTTCTACCAGCCCCGCACTGCCATCAAGTCCCAAGCACTGGCCGACTTGCTCGTCGACTGGGCCGAGACCCAGTACCTGCCGCCGGCTCCCGACTCCACCCATTAGCGCATGCACTTCGACGGGTCCAAGATGCGCACCGGCTTGGGAGCCGGCATCGTCCTTACCTCTCCGAAAGGAGACAAGCTCAGATACACGCTACAGATCCACTTTGCCGCCTCCAACAATGTGGCCGAGTACGAGGCGCTCATACACGGGCTCCGGCTTGCCAAAGAACTTGGCATTCGCCGGATCCTATGTTATGGCGACTCGGACCTGGTGGTCCAGCAATCATCCGGCGACTGGGACGCCAAGGAGGCGAATATGGCGAGCTACCGCTTCCTGGTCCAACAACTCAGCAGATACTTTGAAGGATGCGAGTTCCTCCATGTACCATGAGCCGACAAAGAGCCAACCGACGCCCTGGCTCGAATAGGCTCCACGCGGCAAGCAATTCCAACCGGCATCGCTCTACAACGCCTCCTCAAGCCATCTATCAAGCCGTCTCCAGAGTCCGATTCCATCTTCATGCCGCCTGACCCCGATGCGGTCGGGTCCGGCTCGAAGAACCAAGTAGGCGACCCCAAGACTCCCGTAGCCGGCCCGGCGACTGCCGCCCCCAGCTTGGGGACTTCGGCAGCCGGCTTGGGGACTGCGGTAGCCGGCCCGGGGACTGCACCAACACAACAGCCGGCGGCCGACTCCAGCACCTCATCACCCAGCCCGCCCACCCTGGTGGCAGTAGCCACGTTGGCAGTAGAAGAAGTCGCGGCTCCATCATGGGCTCAGTCCATCCTCAAATTCCTAGTAAACCAAGACCTGCCGGCTAACGAAACAGAAGCAAGACAAGTCCAACGTCGATCCGGAGCATACACAATCGTCAACAGAGAGCTCGTCAAGCGCAGTGTCACTGGAGTCCTCCAACGGTGCGTCGAGCAAGAGAAAGGCATTGCAATCCTCAAAGACATTCACCAAGGAGAATGCGGCCACCATGCGGCCTCAAGATCACTTGTCGGCAAAGTCTTCCGCCATGGTTTCTTCTGGCCGACTGCTTTGGATGATGCCAACGAATTAGTTAAACATTGCAAGGGGTGCCAACTCTTCAGCTCCAAGCAACACATGCCGGCCTCGGCACTCAAGACCATTCCCCTCACTTGGCCCTTTGCCGTTTGGGGACTGGACATGGTGGGCCCATTCAAGACGGCGCGCGGCGGCATGACGCATTTGCTCGTCGCCGTGGACAAATTCACCAAGTGGATTGAGGCAAAGATGATCAAGAAGCTGAATGGGCCGACTACTGTGACATTCATCGCAGACATAACAACTCGGTACGGCGTGTCGCACAGCATCATCACCGACAATGGCACGAATTTTGCCAAAGGAGCCCTGGCACGTTTCTGCGCAGCCCAAGGTATCCGGCTGGACTTAGCATTCGTCGCCCACCCACAGTCAAACGACCAGGTCGAGCGAGCTAACGGCCTCATCCTCTCCGGCATCAAGCCCCGACTGGTCGTACCTCTGGAGCGCTCAGTCGGCTGTTGGCTCGATGAGCTGCCGGCTATCCTCTGGAGTCTGCGCACTACACCAAACAAGTCAACCGGCTTCACCCCTTTCTTCCTTGTGAATGGTGCCGAGGCGGTCATCCCGACTGACATTGAGTTCGACTCGCCTCGAGTAACCATGTACACAGAAGCGGAGGCCAAGGAAGCACGAGAAGACGACGTCGACCTGCTGGAAGAAAGCCGGCTGTTAGCACTCAGCCGGTCCGCCATCTACCAGCAGGGTTTGCGCCGCTACCACAGCCGGAAGGTCAGGCCAAGATCTTTCCAAGAGGGTGATCTTGTGCTCCGGCTGATCCAGCGAACAGCCGGCCAGCACAAACTCTTAGCCCCTTGGGAAGGCCCCTTCGTCATCAGCAGAGCTCTAGGCAACGACTCCTACTACCTCATTGATGCACAGAAGCCGAAGGCACGCAAGAGAGACGACTCTGGCAAGGAGTCGGAACGGCCATGGAACGCCAACCTCCTTCGAAGGTTTTACAGTTGAAAGGCAGTATGTTCACGCTAACTTTTGTATTAAGTACAAGACAATAGGCCCCCCCCGAGGAGGGCTCGGGGACTGCCATCCCTTATTTATGAATGAAAAGTATCATGCTTATGACCTTGTCATTTCATTTACTCGTTCCGTTTGGCATCGGGTTCGACTAGTCGGCTCGGGGACTGGCCGACTGGAGTTATATTAGAAGTCCTACCCGCAGTCAGACAAGTAGTGTGCCGGCTCTCAAGCCTTCTCTTGCCAAAAGTCGCAGTTCGAAGAACCGGCTGTCCGGCTGGCAAGAGTTAAAGGCAGGAACGGGCTCCCACATGAAAAATGGCTAGGGACTAACGGACTAATATAACAAAAGCCGATTTTTCTCACACCGCCGACTGGCTACCAGAGTAGCCAGCCGGCCGGTTTCCATTCACTTCACTTCAATCCAAGAAAGCTCAAGTACTTGCCTCCCCAAAGAGGGAAGGCGGCAAAGGAAAAAGCCTAAGGATAAAAAAGCATATGCGAATGGAAACCAAACATGCACATGATAATATTTACATAAAAAGACCTCCGAGAGGCCAGCATTCAACATAGTTTGGATACACCCCCAGTGGGTGGAACTGCGAAAACTTAACAAAGATTGTTCAAAGACAACAAAGCAGGAAAGATAAAGACGGCAGGTCAAGCTGGCGGAGCGGCCGACGAGCCAGACTGGTTGGCGGAGACGGTCGTGTCGGCTGAAGGAGCGGCCGGCTGACGAACTTTGGCTTTGTCGCGGCCTCCCGCAGAGGGCGCGCTTCCACGCGCCTCGTTGCTGGAGGCACGGTCGGCCTGAGGTCGGCCGGTTATTCCACCAGCCGGCTCGATGTCTTCGCCATCCTCTTCATCATCCTCGCCTTCGTCGCTGGAGGCAATCTCCTCCGCCGAGTCCTCGCCCACCGCCGGGTTCAGCCCGAACCACTCCTTCGGCTGAGCAACACCGTCATCATCGATTTTGGGTGCGAAAACGCTGATGTCAGTGCACTCGGCGATCGTCGAAGCTCGCTGGGCGATAGCCGGCCTCACCTCTTCCAGCTCCGCATCGGCCTCCATCCGCCAAGTGCGCAGCTGGTCCAGGCTCAGCCTTGGGTACCAAGCCTGAATGAACTCCAACGCCCGCCCGGCGACGAGGCTGGGCGCCGACGCCTTCCAAGCCTCAAACACTAGTAGAAAACAGGGCTATGGTCCAGGCCGGCTTAGCCCATTAGTCCCGGTTCAGTCTAGAACCGGGACTAATGTGAGCATTGGTCCCGGTTCGTGCGGCTAAGGCATTAGTCCCGTTTCATCTAGACCTTTTGGTCCCGGTTGGTGGGATGAACCGGGACCAATGGGCCTCGCTCCTGGCCCACAACCATTGGTCCCGGTTCGTGCCACAAACCGGGACTAAAGATTAGACCTTTAGTCCCGGTTTGAGGCACGAACCGGGACTAATGGGGATGAGACCTTTAGTCCCGGTTCGTGCCACGAACCGGTACTAAAGGTCCCATTTTCAAACTCTACCCCCCCGGTGGACCGCCTTTTCTGTTTTAAAAAAAATAAAAGAAAATGATGGAAATGTCAAAAAATAAAAGAAAATAAGTTTCACATGTGATATGTGGTCTAGTTGTTGGGAAAATTTACAAATATGAATTTCGACTTTATTTACAAAATCTCTCTGGAATTTGTAAAATGGGCATAACTTTTGCATACGAACTCGGATGAAAAAGTTTTTTATATGAAAAATCATCTACTCGAAAAGTTACATCCGATGGAGACTGCCTACGACCTGTTTGCAAATTTCTAGAATCCTCAAATTCCAAAAGGAAAAAAAGTTATGCTCAAATTTCAGTTTTTTTTAAATTTTTAGTAAATCTGGTCAAACTATGGTCAAACTACTTATTCAAGAAGTATTAGTGTTACTAAATAATTATTCAAGAATATTAGTGTTATTAAATAATTATTTCACCTTTTTTGAATTTTGGTCAAATCTGGTCAAACTATGGTCAAACTGTGGTCAAACAATGGTCAAACTACTTATTCAAAAATATTAGTGTTACTAAAAAATTATTGTTTTTTAGAACAATAGTTTTAAACTCAAACAGTGAAATATGTGACTTCATGCTCAAGCTAAATTCCTGAGGGTTAATTGGATTGACATCTTACTATTGTCAGGAAAACAACAAGTGTAGACTTGGAAACGAGGGAGAATAGAACCCGGAAGTTAAGCGTGCTCAGGCTGGAGTAGTGAGAGGATGGGTGACCGTTCAGGAAGTGAGATGATTTGGAATGATGAGAGGTGATTAGAGATTAAATTGAGCAGTGATGAGGGGTGATTAGAGATTAGAGGTTAAAATAATTCAGAAATTTGAAAATAAAAAAAATTCAAAAAAAAAATTCAAAAAAAAACTCAGGAAATTTCCTTTAGTACCGGTTGGTGTTACCAACCGGGACTAAAGGTGGACCGGCCACGTGGAGGGCCTTTAGTCCCGGTTCTGGATTGAACCGGGACTAAAGGGTCAGGGCATTAGTACCGACACTTTAGTCCTGGTTCCAGAACCGGGACTAAAGGCCCTTACGAACCGGGACTAAAAGCCCTTTTTCTACCAGTGAAAGAGACCAACTGCGACCTCCAGCCAGTCGGCAGTTCGGCTTGGGGTGCGGGGAATCGTCTCGCCGGGCCAGAGGGCGGCCAGCACTTGCGCCCCGGCACGTTAGAGCCGACGAAGCATCCGATGAGCCGGCTGCAACCGCGCGTGGACAACCAAGAGCTGCTCCTCGAGCATCCGGTTCGCATCCGGCGCGATGTTGGCCCCTGCCTGACGACGCGCCTCGCGATGGGCCTCAATGCTTTGGGAGGCGAAGGCGGAGTAGCCCGGGAAGTAATCTGCAAGAAACAACAAGCAGCAGCTCAGGATAAGCCAAAACCCAGGCGGCAAGGGGCAGGAGAAGGGCTAAGAAGGCGACTTACCGTCAATCAAGTCCTCGATCCGGCCGAAGCCTTCGTCCAGGGCTCGCCGGGTCTCAGACCAGCTCGCCGCCTCGGTCTCATACTCCGCCTTCAAGGCGGCTTCGCTTTCCTGCGCCACCTGCAGGGCCGCTTTGTGGCTCTCCTCTTGGTCGGCCAGCTTCTTGGCTAGGCGATCCCGTTCATGTACCAAGGCGGCGCACTCGGCCTCCTTGGTATGAAGGGCGGCCTTCACTTCGCCGAGCTCCTTCCTCAAGTCGGCGTTGGCTCCTGAAGACAAAGAAAAAGAAAAACCAATAAGGAAAGAGTCGCCAAGAAAGATCCGACCCGACTACGCAGCAGTCGGCCCGAATCTCGGGGACTACACCCAGTGGGTGCGCTGACGTGCCCCCACAGGAGACATACAAGATCGAGTACTTACTTCGGCTGTCGGCCAGGTCGTCGGTCCTCCGGCTCAACTCCCGAGCCTGGGAGTTAAAGACGGCAGCACGAAGGTTGTGGTATTCCTGAAAGTTCAGAAAAAAGCAAAGTAAGGTAGCCGTCGAGAAAGATCCGACCCGACTGCGCAGCAGTCGGCCCGAATCTCGGGGACTACACCCAGTGGGTGCGCTGACGCGCCCCCACGGAAGAAATTAAGAAAGCAAAGCAGCCAGGAACGAAGGACTCACCCGGATAGTGGCTCACGTTGACAAGAACTCCTGGGTGAACTGTTGCAGCAGGGCGGCCTGAGCTTGCAGCCGGCTCCGGACCCCTTGAGCCGCCACATCCAGCTTGCCAGTCCCCCCGGTGGGAGTCCACTCGGACGTGGCGGTGCTGGCCGCCTCCAGATCTTCCGCCGACTGGCCTACGCCCGCAACTCGGCGCAACTCCGGTGGAGCGGCGCCTCCGCCTGCGCGCCGGCTCGCCGCCGGCTGCACCTCGAGGCCGGCTCTGTTCTCCGGCTCACCTCCGGCCGACCCCTCTGGCGCCGCTGACGATTGGCCGCCTTGGCCCGCTCCAGTTGGCGCTGCTGGCGGCGCTCTCCTCGCAAAGGCCACGGGGTCCTCCCCCCTCTCCATCAGCGGCGGGTCTGGGACGATCTCCTCCGCCAAGGGCAATGGGGTGTCGGGGGCTACGGCTCGGAGAGGAATGGCAAGCAGCGGAGGCTGGTTGTGCGAGCTTTCCGCCTCCGTCTCCGCGGTAGCCGCCGACGTCTGGGCCTTGGCTGCCACGTCGGCCTGCTCCCTCGCCGCCTGGGCGGCCGCCTTCTCCGCTGCCTTGCGCTCCTCCCGCGCTTCGCGGGCGTTCCGCTCTATGGCCTCCCTGAGATCGGCGCGGGGGTCCACACGGCGGGAGCTCGAAGACCCTCCAGCCGGCCCCACGACGGAGCCGCCCGGACCCTGCTCAAGGGAAAGCGGCGCCCTGTCCAGCAAGCGAGAAAAAGTTAAGAAGAATATTCGAAGAGAAAGAGAATGATGAAAAGCATGCGGCAAGGCAATCGAAGACTTCCGCTGAGACCGCCGGAGGCTGTTTCACCGCCTTGCGGAAGCGGGCTGCTTTCGCAGCCGCCTCGTCTCGCTTGGTCGCTGCGGCAGAGGCTTTGGACTTCTTCGGCCGACTGCCAAAGAGGCCTGAAGCGGCCCTGCGCTTCTGTGCACCGCCGCCGGCCGCCGGCGCGATAGACGAGCCCGCGCCCTGATGGTCGGCCGCCGGCTGGCGACGCGGGGGGACTTCGGCTTCGAAATCGTCTGGCCAGTCCTCGAAGCTCGCGGTGAACCTTGAGCCTCCGGGCTCGGCGCTGTCCCCCACTACGGCGTCTTCCATGGCGGCCGCCCCCAAGTCCGGGTCGTCAATCCCTGCCGCCCCGGCCGGCGGCGCAAGAAGAGGGTTCTGCTCAAAAGAACCGACTGGTCAGAAGCCGGCCGTCATGAAGCCGGCTGACGACAAAAAGAAGATAGAGAGAGAAGCTTACCACGGGCGGAGGATTGGCACGAGAATATGGCACCTTGCCGTATTGCCAGTCCCCAGCGAGGTTGCAGTTGGCGATGTAGTTAACCATGAGCGCCACCTCCACGTGGGGCATTCCCCATGTGCTCAGCTGGCTTGGGTCGAAGCGGCCGCTCATCTGACACATCATATGGGGCCGGCTTTGGAGAGGAAGGATCCGGCGCTCCACGAAGGCGGCCACCAAGTCGGCCCCGCGCAGGCCTTCCGACTGAATCATCACCCGAAGCCGGGAGATGGTGGCGTTCCCGGCCGGAAACAGTGACCGGGACCGGAAGCTCCATGAGGGCTGCCTCCCAGCCGGCAGGCCGGCTACGTAAGCCGGCAGGTTGATGTAGTCTCCTTGCTCGGCGACGTTCTTCACGTAGAAATATGATCTCTGCCAGACCTTCACCGACTGGATCAGGGGGATGGGCGGGAACGGGTTGTTCTCGCTCGCCCTCCTCAGGGCGATGAAGGCCCCGCAGGGGGCGGGCACGCTGGCGACGACTGTGCCGAGCTTGCTCTGGAAGAACTCTCACCAGAGCTCCAGCGTGGGGAGCAGCCCCAAGAAGCCTTCGTAGAGGGAGATGAAGGCCGACAGCAGCATCACCGCATTGGGCGTGAGGTGATGCGGCTGGAGGTTGTAGAACTCCAGGAAAGAGCGCAGAAATCCGCTCGCCGGAAGGCCGAAGCCGCGCAGGCAGTGCGAGCAGAAGACGACCCGCTCGCCCTCCTCCGGTGCCGGCGAGATCTCCTTCTCCGGCGACAGGCGGACCTGTACGAGGTCGGCGCCGGGCAGGCACCGAGTCTGGCGGAGGAACTCCACATGGTCTTCATGGACGTTGGAGCCGTCCCACGATCTTGACAACGCCATGGGAGCGAGGCGGTGTAGAGACGCGGTGGCGCTGAGACGGGAAGCTGTGACGGCAGCGAGAGGAAGAAACGAGGGTTAGGAGGGGCGGAGCGGGAGAGAGTGTGCGAACCTCTGTCGCTCTCCCTCCTCCCCCTACTTATAGGCACACGTGGTGGAGCCGAGGAGGCGCGGCGTGGGGAAGCGTGGGGATCGATCGTGCCCACCCCCCACGTCCCGCGATTATTGAGCCTTAACGGTGAAACCAAACTGCCTCGAGAAGGCGAGCGGCCCCTGTGGGCCACGGAAGATCCGCGCCCGGACCAAGGCTCGCGAGTGGTGGGCCCGGGCCTGCGGCGGCGTCCCGTCGCGCGCGTGCGCTCGCAGGATCTCGCCGCCACGTGGCCGCGGGAGGGCCTGTAGTTAGCACGCAGGTCCCCCCCTCCTCCCCCCTACAAGACGCGGGGCTCTCTGAAGTCGGCATACGCCCGCTAAGCCGGCTCTTCAGGATGGGAAGCTGACCAAGCTTCTCGTCCCCCTGCTCGCCTCGGAGCTCGATCAGCTTCGGGGACTACTGTCGGAGTAAATAGCCATGGGTAGCCTAGCCGGCTTCCCCTGGCCCTTCTGAAAAAAGTTGCGAGCCCGCCCGGCTCTCAAGAATCCAAGGCATGGGGCCGCCTTCCCCTTGTTGGCTGCCACCCAGGCCGGCTTTCGGAAGGCGGTCCGACTTTGGCCCTCATGAGAAGGCCGACTCCAAGAAGCCGGCCATGAGAAGGCCGACTCCAAGAAGCCGGCTCCCCATAAAGCGGTCCCGACCGTACCCATAAAAGTTTGCACCCACCTAACGGCGGTGCGACGGGGCGTGGCTACAGTAAAGCCTGCCACCCCCGAATCCCGGAGCACGCCTGGCACAGCATGCCGTACGGGGTAGGCATGACCCGTCCAGCGCAGCACTGTTGCCATGTCGACCCTGGCATCACCCACGACGGGCCGCCAGCGTGGCCCACAGACGGTGGGCCCCTTTGAGTAGAGAGACGCCCGAAGGCGGGCACGCCTCCAACCAGTCGGCCCAAAACGGAGCCGGCTCCCCGCAGCCGGCTTGCCGCCTCCCTCGAAGAAGACGCCCCATTAAGGAGACAAGACGCGGTGAGGCTACAGCAATCGCCTGACAGGCGGCGGTACTGTAGCCGCGCTTACCACGATGAAGCTCACGTCAACAAGATGGAGCCACAGTACCCAGCCGCCGACCAGGCCCTGGATAGTGGGGCCTGCCTGTCGACCAAGGGGCCGGCAGCCGGCGGGACCCACCAGTCGGCGGGCCACAGCAGTCGGCACAGAAGCCGGCGAGCGCAGTCACAGACGGCTGGGCCCTGCGCCCAGTCAAATTACCATTGTACCCCCAGGGGGTAGGCCTATATAAACCCCCCGGAGCACCCATGCAAAGGGTTCGACCCCTTGCTAGTCCTAGAGACCACACAAGGAGATGAAGCAGGCTAGCCGTGCCCTTCTTCCTCCTCCCACCCAACAGCTCAAGGAGCATTGTGTAGCTACTTGATTCATCTAGTGAACATGCGGAGACCCCGCAGAGCAGCAGTAGGGGTGTTATCTCCACAGAGAGCCCTGAAGCTGGGTAAGATCCGCCGGCGTGCATGTCTTCGCCTTATCCCATTTCCAGGCACCGGCGATGTCTTACTGGCTCCCATAATGATAAGCCACCCATTGGCATATGTCGCACCTACCACCCGACACTCGCCACGTCAATCAAGTGCATAAATAACATTACATCATCCAAACACTCATGGCCCGACTACGGCGCGAAAATAAAAGAGAACCCAACAAGCGACACGGTTCCAATCACCCCCAACTAGGCACCACTACTGATCATCAGGAAAGGAAACATAGTAACGTTGAGAGTCCTCGTCGAACTCCCACTTGAGCTCAAGCGTGTCTCCTGGAGCGGAATCATCAGGCCCTGCATCTGGTGTAATAGTAATATGTGAGCCACAGGGACTCAGCAATCTCGCACCCTCGCGATCAAGACTATTTAAGCTTATAGGAATGGCAAGGTAAAAGTATATCTGGAGCTGCAGCAAGCGACTAGCAAGTATGGAGGCTAACTTATTCGCAAAAGAGAGCGAGAAGAGGAGGCAAAGCGCGAGCGAGAAACTAGAGAACAACCTGCTTAAACATTACTCCAACACCGTGTCCACTTCCCAGACTCCGCCGAGAAGAGGCCATCACGGTAACACACTCAGTTGTTTCATTTTAATTAAGTTAAGGTTCAAGTTATCTACAACCAGACATTAACAAATTCCCTTCTGCCCATAACCGCGGGCACGACTTTCGAAAGTTCAAATCCTTGCAGGGGAGTCCCAACTTAGCCCATGACAAGCTCTCATGGTCAACGAAGGAATAGACCTCCTCCCAAGACGTTCCGATCAGACTCGGTATCTCGGTTCTTCAAGACACTTCGACATGTTAAAACAAATCCAGCAACACCGCCCGAATGTGCCGACAAATCCCGATAGGAGCTGCACATATCTCTTTCTCAGGGCACACTCAGATGAACACCACGTACAACTAAAACCAACCCTCAGGTTGCCCCGAGGTGGCGCTGCAAGTGGCTCTATTTGGACCAACACTCAGAGGAGGACTGGCCCGGGGGGGGGGGTTTAAATAAGATGACCCTCGGGCTCCGGAAACCCAAGGGAAAAAGAGGCTAGGTGGCGAATGGTAAAACCAAGGTTGGGCATTGCTGGAAAAGCTTTAATCAAGGCGAACTATCAAGGGGTTCCCATTATAACCCAACCGCGTAAGGAACGCAAAATCCGGGAACATAACACCGATATGACGGAAACGATGGTGGCAAGAGTGGAACAAAACACTAGGCGAGAGGCCGAGCCTTCCACCCTTTACCAAGTATATAGATGCATTAAGATAACAAGATAATATAATGATATCCCAACAAGTAAATAAATGTTCCAACAAGGAACGGCCTCCAATCTTCACCTGCAACTAGCAACGCTATAAGAGGGGCTGAGGAAAGCGATAACATAGCCAATCAACAGTTTGCTAGGACATGGTGGGTTAGAGGTTTGACATGGCAATTTGGGAGGCTTGAAAGCAAATGGTAGGCATCGTAGCATTGGCATAGGAAAAGTGCGAGCAAACTAGCATAGGAAAGATAGTAGTGATTTCGAGGGTATGATCATCTTGCCTGCAAAGTTGTCAGAGTTGACTGGATCCTTGAAAGAAAACTCAACGGGCTCCTCGTTAGCGAACTTGTCTCCCGGCTCTACCCAAACAAGACAAACAAGCAACAAGGATACAATCAACCACGTGCAAAGATCAAGCAATATGATGCAATGATGATATGCTATGCGGGATGCGATGCGGGATGCAAAATGCAAGATATGACAGGAAATGCATGAAACTGGCGCCAACTTGGAATTCCAAGTGTTCCACTGGAAATATGAGATGAAATCGCTTGAAAACGATATAAAGAACGCCGGAATCGGAGTTACGGTTTGGAAATGGCAAGCGATTCAAATATGACACCGGTCTGCGATTTACAGCAAGTAGCCTTCTAAATGCAATGAGATGAACATGCTACAACACCCAAACATGACAACAAAATACATGGCAGGGATGCATCCAAGATGTTTAACAAAATTCTAGCACTGAGCTACGGCCAATTCATCCATTAACAGGTTCAAACAAGCGTGGCAAAAATGCATATGACAAACAGATAGCACTCTTCGGAGCAAAGAAACTACATGCTACAGGACCTGAACATGGCAAAGTAAAGCATGGCATGGAGCTACTCAAAGAGCTTAACAAAAGTCCCTTAGTGACCTTCAGCCAAAAGGGATCGGAAAATACAATTGCAAGCATGTGAACATGGCAAAAACATAATCAGTTTTCAGACTTAGTGAAAACTGGCACATGCTGAAATAGATATCAAGTAGGCATGTTTACGAGCTTGATGCACTCACTACAAAGCATGTCATGATAAACTAAGAATACATCCATCAAGAATACACAAAATTCAATCTAGACATGGCAAGAACAATAGCATAGCATGCACGGATCAACTAGAACATCACCGGCAAAATTGCAAACAAGTTGACAATCTGCCCAGATTCACAAAGTAGCAAAAGTAGAGCTCAATTGACTCAAGCTAGGGTGCTCCATAATTGAAAACAAAGACATGGATGGATAGAGAACTACAATATTAATAAAACTCCCTTACTGATCATCCTCAAAAGAGGCACGGATCACTAGGAAACAACATGAACATATGACATAAAGAGATAAACAGCTCAAGGACTTAGTGGAATTACTAAGACCCTGAAAACAGAATTAACAAGTGCACCACTTTGCAAGCTTGTGCTAGTCACCACACACATCACAAAAATACATGGGTTGCACCTCTAGAAAGATGACAAAACCCTTAACAAAACATATGTAGAGCAACAGGGCATATCATGCACACATTAATCATGGCAAAAATGACAAAAGGCTAAATGGAGCAGCATATCTGACAATTAACTCAAGTATCCCTCTTCTAACAGCATTTCGCGCATCAAGATGAACTCAAATGAAAATTATGCAATGAAATGAAATTATGTACTCTCAGAGATGAACAATTTGATATGCTATATGCATGAATCGGAGTTACGGATGCAAAGTTACGAGGCTATGAACATGGGCACATGGATCTGAGAATTTCGGGACTTAGAGGAAAAAGTCAACCTAGGGTTTACTGTTCACGGCCAGATCTGGATCGGGCGACACGCGATCCGAGGTTCGACGTCGCCGGAAAGGACGCCGGTGGCCAGGCTCGACGCACAGGCGGCCGGAGGCGACGAGGAGGGCGGCGGAGGGCGGTGGGGTCGCCGGGGCCGGGGACGGGCAGGCGAGGCACGAAGCTCGCCGGCTCGGGCGGAGCTCCGGCGGGGCGGTGGCCAAAGATGGTGCGGCGGTAGGGCGGCGGGGACCCGGCGATGGCACGGTGCCGGCGCGGTGGCGGCGGTGATCCGGCGAGCGGGCGCGGGAGGAAGGAGGAGGCGGCGCGCGGGGAGGCTAGGCCGGGAGGGCCGGCTACGGGCTCGCCGGGCCGCGGCGGCGGCTGGCGGCGGAGATGCCACGTGGCGGCACAGGATTGGGCGGTGGTGGCGGCGCGGACACGTCCGGCCTGGGATTTTTTTCCGGCAGGTGACGGAGTGGAAAAAAATTAGGGTTTCAGAGAGGGAGATCCAGATTTCGGGGAAGGGGTCTATATATAGGAATAGAGGGAGCTAGGAGAGTCCAAATGAGGTGCGGTTTTTGGACACTCGATCGTGATCGAACGATCTAGATGATGGAGCAGGTTTAGGTGGGTTTTGGGCCAAAATGGAGGGGTGTTGGGCTGCAACACACACGAGGCCTTTTCGGTCCCTCGGTTAACCGTTGGAGTATCAAACGAAGTCCAAATGATAGGAAACTTGACAGGCGGTCTACCGGTAGTAAACCAAGGCCGCTTGGCAAGTCTCGGTCCAATCCGGAAACGTTTAATCCCCACACATGAAAGAAAGCTAGAAATGACCACCGGAGGAGAACGAAGCGCCGGAATGCAAAACGGACAACGGGGAAAATGCTCGAATGCATGAGATGAACATGTATGCAAATGCAATGCACATGATGACATGATATGAGATGCATGACAACGACAACAACACACGGAGACAAAAACCCGAACCCGAGAAAATAAATTAACTTAACGCCGGAAACGGCAAGAGTTGGAGTACAAATTGGGAAAGTTACATCCGGGGTGTTACAACCTCCCCTCGGCCCGGTGCCTTTTTAGACAACACCTCAGTGTTGTCCGTAGGGCGAGGGGTGGAGGCAGTCGGAAGAGAGCCGCTACTCATATCCGACGGGTCCAAAGAACCGTCTGGCGAAGATACGTCGATACGGGCTCGGGTCGGACTGCATAATCATGTTCAGCGTAAGGTGAAGCAGTGCAATAGAAACATATCATGAATTACTATGGTATCCGGATACTTACGACTTCGCAAGGGGCTTGTCCCTGGGCAACCACTCGTCGTCGTTGTAGGCGGCGGTCGTGGAGCAGTCCGGAAGGAGGGTCCTCTTCTTCTTGGACCCTTCCGCCTCCCTAGTTGGGGAGGCCTTCCTTTTCTTATCACCCCCAGTTGGGGGTGAGAACTTTCGTCCTCCTCCTCGTCTTCATGGGAGGAGTGCGTCTCGGAGTTATTGGACAATGAGTCTGATATCACCTAACACCGGAGACCCTTTCGGGTCCCCGTGGCCTTCTTCTTGGTCTTCTTCTCCGACACCTCATAAGGTGCCGGAGTCAGCATCTCCGTCAGGAGAGCGTCTGCTGGATCTTCGGGCAGGGGGCTGGGCAGTCAATCTGCTCGGCTGTCTCCACCCAGTCCTGTCAAAGGCATGGGAGCTTAGATCTCGCACATGATTAAACTGGGGAGAATAAAATACCCTATAAGGTGTAGAGAACTACCGGATTCGCAGGGCGCTTTGCGCTAAGTCCGTGGTCCTTGGTAAGGGAAGGAGGTACCTCGGCGCCCTTGAACAATACCCTCCAGACATCTTTGTGCGTCGTGTCAAAAAGCTCGCGCAGCGTTTGGTGCTGGGCCAGGTCGAACTCCCACAAATTGAATGCCCGTCGTTGACACGGGAGGATCCGGCGGAAGTGCATGACCTGGACCACGTTGAAAAGCATGAGTTTCTTGCTTATCATGTTTCAGATACATTTCTGGAGTCCGTTCAGCTCCACCGGTGGATCCTAGGACAGGCCCTTCTCCTTCCAGGAGGTGAGCCGCGTGGGGATTCCAGATCTGAACTCGGGGGCCGCCACCCAGTTGGTGTCACGCGGCTCGGTGATGTAGAACCACCCCTATTGCCACCCCTTTATGGTCTCCACATAGGAGCCCTCGAGCCATGTGACATTGGGCATTTTGCCCACCATGGCGCCTCCGCATTCCGCTTGCTAACCGCCCACCACCTTTGGTTTAACATTGAAGGTCTTCAACCACAGGCCGAAGTGGGGCCGGACGCGGAGGAAGGCCTCGCACACGACGATAAATGCCGAGATGTTGAGGATGAAGTTCGGGGCCAGATCATGGAAGTCCAGCCTGTAGTAGACATGAGGCCGTGGACGAATGGGTGGAGAGGAAATCCCAGTCGGCGGACGAAGTGGGTGAAGAAAACTACCCTCTCATGAGGTTCCGGGGTAGGGACGATCTGCCCCGCGTTAGGCAGCCGGTGCGCGATATCCGCGGCCAAGTATCCGGCTCCCCGCAGCTTCTTGATGTCCTCCTCCATGACGGAGGATTTCATCCACTTGCCTCCTGCTCCGGACATGCTTGGGGCGGTTTGAGGAGAAATACGCAAACTTGGGTGTTGGAGCTCGAGTGGATGAGAATGGATGTGCGAGGAGGAAGATGGCATGGGTGAAAAAGGTGAACCCTTATCCCTTTATAAGGGCGGACGGAACCATGCGCCTCCCCACCTGCCTAGTAAACTCGCTTATTCCCCAAATGCCATAATTGATGGCGCAGTTGGGTTACCCACATCTGTATTGATGAGAATCCCGTGATAAGGGGACACAATCTCTGCTTCGACAAGACGTGCCAAGGAAACCGCCTCATAATATGCGCTGAGGCTGGTTGAGAAAAACGGTTCGAATAATGACCGAGCCGTGGCATAACATCATGCCTCAAGATGCGTCAGCAGACTAGATTTGTGGAAATATTATTCTCTCTACGGTGGTATGTGGAACTTGTTTTGCAGAGCCGGACACTATTCTTGTGTTCAAGATCTTCTATGGAGTATTCGGAGGAGGAACCCGCCTTGCAATGCCGAAGATAATCTGCGCACCGGACTAATCGTCATTGAAGCCTGGTTCAGGGGCTACTGAGGGAGTCCTGGATTAGGGGGTATCCGGATAGCCGGACTATATCCTTTGGCCGGACTGTTGGACTATGAAGATACAAGATTGAAGACTTCGTCTCGTGTTCGGATGGGACTCTCCTTGGCGTGGAAGGCAAGCTTGGCGATACGGATATGTAGATCTCCTCCCATTGTAACCGAGTCTGTGTAACCCTAGCCCCCTCCGGTGTCTATATAAACCGGAGGGTTTAGTCCGTAGGACAACAACAATCATACCATAGGCTAGCTTCTAGGGTTTAGCCTCTACGATCTCGTGGTAGATCAACTCTTGTACTACTCATATCATCAAGATCAATCAAGCAGGAAGTAGGGTATTACCTCCATTGTGAGGGCCCGAACCTGGGTAAACATTGTGTCCCTTGCCTCCTATTACCATCCACCTTAGACGCACAGTTCGGGACCCCCTACCCGAGATCCGCCGGTTTTGACACCGACAAAGGGGGTAGGCACCTAGAACACACAATATTGACTCCTATCCGTGTGCGGCACCCCCTCCATAGTTTACGCCTCCAGTCATATTCACGTAGTGCTTAGGCGAAGCCCAACGTGGACCACTTCACCAGCACCGTCGCCATGCCATTGTGCTGACACAACTCTCCCTCGACACTTTGCTGCATCAAGAGTTCTAGGGACGTCATCGAGCTGAATGTGTGTAGAACTTGGAGGTGTCGTTATCAAACGCTTCCACTTTCGGTCTACGAGAGTACGTAGATACACTCTTCCCCTCTCGTTGTTATGCATCTCCTAGATAGATCTTGCGTGAGCGTAGGAAATCTTTTGAAATTGCATGCAACTTTTCCAACACGTCTTTCATTCCTCACCTTGGTGCCAAAGTTCGCCGACCGCTTACAGGCACTGGCGTGCCACGCCAACAACATTTTGGCTCGTCAGTAGGCACTTAAAGAATTGATCGATCTCAGCCAGACTTAAGGTGAAGGAAGAAGGGGGCAATAATCCTCTTTCTTTATTTTCTTGCCCTTCTTCTCTTGTGCCTTTGTCTCCGTCTCTGTCTTGTCTGACATTTTACGGGGCGGCATGTGCAGATCTTCCCTGATTTTCAAATCTTGCAAGTCTTTTCTTGCCTTCGGCCCATCCTTGGTCTTATCCGGCATATTCATCAGTGTTGCGAGCAAGCTCTCAAGGACATTCTTAAAGATATGCATTTGATCAAGGCAATGAGGTGTATCGAGTTTGTGCCAGTACTCCAAGTCCTAGAACATAGACCTCGTCTTCCATACCTTTAGTAGCGGCTCCGGCGCCTTTCTCATCGTCCTTCCCGGCGCGGGGCACTCCTTCCAGTTTTTCAACAGCTCATCGATTTCGGCACTACTCCGCTTACGTGGAGGTCCTCGATGCTCAGCGTGACCATTGAATAGATCTCCATGGTTTCTCGACGGGTCGTCCTGTTCGAGCCATCTTCGATGCCCCATGTACACGATTTTCCCAGACCCGACATCTTTCCTTGACGTTAGCTACTCAGACGTCGTATCATCCATGCACCGCGTGCATCCACAATATCCATGGTACACCTGGCCTGCCACATATCCTTAACCGAGATAGTCCTGCACTGTCGTGATCAGCGCGGCTCTCATGTTGAAATACTCGCCTTTGCTGGCGTCCCATGTCTTGGCCGGTGTTTTCCATAACGTGTGTAACTCCTCTTGAAGTAGCCCCAGATACAAATTAATATTATTTCCTGGTTGTTTCGGCCCTTGAATAAGCATGCTCATGTGAATGTACTTCGATTTCATGCACAACCAGGGGGGAGGTTGTACATCCATACAAACATGGGCCATGTGCTATGGTTGGTGTTCTGGTTGCCAAACGGATTCATGCCATCGGTACATGCGCCGAGCACGATGTTCCTTGCATCACATTCAAAATACCAATAGAAGCTGTTCAACGCTCTCCACTGGCTTCCATCCTTGACGTGTCTCAGCTTCGGATCATCTCCATCATCGGGCTTCTTCCTCTCCGCATGCCAGCGCATTAGCTTTGCTTCCTTGGGATCTACAAAATACCTCTGGAGACGGGGAGTGATCGGTAAGTACCATACCACTTTCTGGGGACATTTCTTCCCGGCCTTCTTGTATCGAGAAGCATTGCACACCAGGCAACTTGTTTTTTCCGCGTGCTCCTTCCGATAAATTATGCAATCGTTGATGCATGCATGGTATCTAACGTGTGGCAGATCAAGGTGGCACACGATCTTCTTGGCCTCATCAACACTACTAGGACATAGATTACCCGCGAGAAGAACATCCTTTAGGTACTTGAGATGCTCATCGAGGCTAGTGTCGGTCCATTTGTTTTTAGCCTTCATCTTCAGGAGTTGGAGCGTGAAACTCAAGCAGGTCACCTCAGGATTGCAATCATCATACAATGGAGTGTTCGAGTCTACCACCAGTTGCTCCATCTTTGCCTCCTCTCTAGAAGCAGCTCTCTCAGTACTCGTCTCCTTGCAAAGCAATGCTTGAACATGGGGGTCCCGCACGATGGAACTTAGTACCGACGAAATCTGCTGCGTGGAGTCCATGTCATTCTCTCTGCCGCCATGTCTGGCCCATTCTCCGCCGCCATGTCCAGCCCCTTCTCCGCCGCCATGTCCGGCCTCTTCCCCGCCGCCATTATCAATCATCTCTTTGTCTTGCCCCGTGTCATCATTGCCTGCACCGTCGGCATCCTCAACATCGTCATCCTCATCTTCAATTATCCACCGAGTATAGCCATCCATGAAACCAGTCATGAGCAGGTGCGCTTCGACACGACCATCGTCATGGGGGTCGAGCCAAACTATTCCTTTGCATTTTCAACACGGACATAAAACCTCTATCCGGTTATTTTCTTTCATATCCTGCACCGCCGACCGCAACCACCTGTCCACCATCGTTCCACTGACCATCGTCAACTCTGCACGGTAATAATAAACAAATTGATTATAAAAATGCGTGCATGCATCAAAGTCATACAAAAATTCGGCATGACCTTCCTTAAAAATAGGACATATATAGATCTAGAGTTTGCCCGGAATTCGCCGAAACGGAAATAAATCGACATTTCGACAAAACATAGGCAACTCAAAAGCACAATTCGGCAACAACTCATGCCACACACACAATTTATAAACATATCACACACACATAAACATATTTCCATTTTGCAAAAGCATGAAATTTTAATCACCTATATCTCGAGATCAAGCACACGGTGGACATGATGATGTAGGGAGATCAAAAGTGCACAAAGCTCTTCTTGACAAAGATAGATCTAGTTAGGGGGCAAATAGGTCACTTAACTAAATGCTAAATCTACCTAGCTACCTAATTTGGGAGGAGACAACTTCAACTAGCGGAGGGGGAAGGAAAAAGAGAAAGGAGATGCATTAATGGAGGTGGTGTAGTTAGGTAGGAGTAAGGAAGAGAGAGAAAGGTAGGTAGAAGAGGGAGAGTAATGGGGGAGAAGTATTGAGGAAGAAGAAGAGTGAGAGTGGGAGAGGTAGGGGAAAGGGAGCGGAGGGGGAGGGGGAGGACGGGTGGGGAAAAGGTGGTGGGTGCGGATTAGCAGTAGCGTCGGACGTAAAACGCGCTGCTGCTAAGAAAGTAGCAGCAGCGCGCTTTCGGTACAAGCGCTACTGCTAACCGGGACCAAAAGTGTGCCCGGTTTGAAAATTAGCAGCAACGACCTCAGAAAAACCACGCTACTACTACAACTATAGTAGTAGCACGGCTCAGCACCGCGCTGCTGCTAAATGGAGTTGGGTGGGCACTGTCGGTCGATATTTGTAGCAGCGCGGGTTACGCCGAGCGCGCTACTGCTAAGCGCTTGTCAGTAGCGAGTTTTCCACACCCGCGCTACTGCTAATTAGCAGCAGCGCTCCTTTTTGAGCCGCGCTGCTGCTAAGGTTCTGTGTATAGGGTTTTCCCTAGTAGTGTCTTTGTTGGCGGCCTATCAGACCACATTCGCATGGACGTGGAGATGCGTGGGCCAAAGGACCTCCAGATGGCCATGTACTACACCCGCGCGTTCGAGCATCGCAAGGTGGCCATCCAGCAGGTGCCACCGCCCTGGGCCGCTGGGCTGCCACCTGTTGGGTTTCGTAGTAAGTTCAAAAAATTTCCTACGCACACGCAAGATCATGTGATGCATAGCAACGATAGGGGAGAGTGTTATCTACGTACCCATGCAGACCGACTGCGAAAGCGATCACACAACATAGAGGAAGTAGTCGTACGTCTTCCCAATCCGACCGATCCAAGCACCGTTACTCTGGCACCTCCGAGTTCTTAGCACACGTACAGCTCGATGACGATCACCGGGCTCCGATCCAGCAAAGCTTCGGGGAGGAGTTCCATCAGCACGACGGCGTGGTGACGATCTTGATGTTCTGCCGTCGCAGGGCTTCGCCTAAGCACCGCTATGATATGACCAAGGTGGAATATGGTGGAAGGGGGCACCGCACACGGCTAAGGAACGATCACGAGGATCAACTTGTGTGTCTATGGGGTGCCCCCCTGCCCCTGTATATAAAGGATGGAGGAGGAGGAGGCCGGCCCTAGGAGAGGCGTGCTAGGTGTGGAGTCCTAATAGGACTCCAAGTCCTAGTAGGAGTCCACCAAGAGGGGAGGAAGGGAGAAGGAAGTGGAGGAGTAGGAAAGGTGGCCGGCCCCCTTTTCCCTAGTCCAATTCGGACTAGAGGGGAGGGGGGGCGCAGCAGCCTTTTTTCCTCTTCCCACTAAAGCCCATCAAGGCCCATTACTTCTCCCGTAACTACCCGGTACTCCGAAAAATACCCGAATCACTCGGAACCTTTCCGATGTCCGAATATAGTCGTCCAATATATCGATCTTTACGTCTCGACCATTTCGAGACTCCTCGTCATGTCCCCGATCTCATCCAGGACTCCGAACTCCTTCGGTACATCAAAACTCATAAACTCATAATATAACTGTCATCGAAACCTTAAGCGTGCGGACCCTACGGTTCGAGAACAATGTAGACATGACCGAGACACGTCTCCGGTCAATAACCAATAGCGGGACCTGGATGCCCATATTGGCTCCTACATATTCTACGAAGATCTTTATCGGTCAGACCACATAACAACATACGTTGTTCCCTTTGTCATCGGTATGTTACTTGCCCGAGATTCAATCGTCGGTATCCAATACCTAGTTCAATCTCGTTACCATCAAGTCTCTTTACTCGTTCCGTAATACATCATCTCACAAGTAACATCTTAGTTGCAATGCTTGCAAGGCTTATGTGATGTGCATTACCGAGAGGGCCCAGAGATACCTCTCCGACAATCGGAGTGACAAATCCTAATCTCGAAATACGCCAACCCAACATCTACCTTTGGAGACACCTGTAATGCTCCTTTATAATCACCCAGTTACGTTGTGACGTTTGGTAGCACCCAAAGTGTTCCTCCGGCAAACGGGAGTTGCATAATCTCATAGTCATAGGAACATGTATAAGTCATGAAGAAAGCAATAGCAACATACTAAACGATCGGGTGCTAAGCTAATGGAATGGGTCATGTCAATGAGATCATTCAACTAATGATGCGACCTCGTTAATCACATAACAACTCTTTGTCTATGGTTAGGAAACATAACCATCTTTGATTAACGAGCTAGTCAAGTAGAGGCATACTAGTGACACTCTGTTTGTCTATGTATTCACACATGTATTATGTTTCCGGTTAATACAATTCGAGCATGAATAATAAACATTTATCATGAAATAAGGAAATAAATAATAACTTTATTATTGCCTCTAGGGCATATTTCCTTCAGTCTCCCACTTGCACTAGAGTCAATAATCTAGATCACATCACTATGTGATTAACATCGATAGTTCACATCATCATGTGATTAACACCCATAGTTCACATCGCCATGTGACCAACACCCAAAGGGTTTACTAGATTCAGTAATCTAGTTCACATCGCTATGTGATTAACACCCAAGGAGTGCTAAGGTGTGATCATGTTTTGCTTGTGAGAGAATCTTAGTCAACGGGTCTGCCACATTCAGATCCGCATGTATTTTGCAAATTTCTATGTCAACAATGCTCTGCATGGAGCTACTCTAGCTAATTGCTCCCACTTTCAATATGTATCTAGACCGAGACTTAGAGTCATCTAGATTAGTGTCAAAACTTACATCGGCGTAACCCTTTACGACGAACCTTTTTCACTTCCATAATCGAGAAACATATCCTTATTCTACTAAGGATAATTTTGACCGCTGTCTAGTGATCTACTCCTAGATCACTATTGTACTCCCTTGCCAAACTTAGTGGTATGGCATACAATAAATCTGGTATACAGCATGGCATACTTTATAGAACCTATGACTGAGGCATAGGGAATGACTTTCATTCTCTTTCTATTTTCTGCCGTGGTCGGGCTTTGAGTCTTACTCAACTTCACACCTTGTAACACAGGCAAGAACTCTTTCTTTGACTGTTCCATTTTGAACTACTTCAAAATCTTGTCAAGGTATGTTCTCATTGAAAAAACTTATCAAGCGTCTTGATCTATCTCTATAGATCTTGAAGCTCAATATGTAAGCAGCTTCACCGAAGTCTTTCTTTGAAAAACTCCTTTCAAACACTCCTTTTATGCTTTACAGAATAATTCTACATTATTTCCGATCAACAATATGTCATTCACATATACTTATCAGAAATGCTGTAGTGCTCCCACTCACTTTCTCGTAAATACAGGCTTCACCGCAAGTCTGTATAAAACTATATGCTTTGATCAACTCATGAAAGCGTATATTCCAACTCCGAGATGCTTGCACCAGTCCATAGATGGATCGCTAGAGTTTGCACATTTTGTAAGCTCCCTTTGGATCGACAAAACCTTCTGGTTGCATCGTATACAACTCTTCTTTAGTAAATCCATTAAGGAATGCGGTTTTGTTTATCCATTTGCCAGATTTCATAAAACGCGGCAATTGCTAACATGATTCGGACAGACTTAAGCATAGATACGAGTGAGAAACTCTCATCGTAGTCAACACCTTGAAGATGTCGAAAACCTTTTGCGACAATTCTAGCTTTGTAGATAGTAACACTACTATCAGCGTCCGTCTTCCTCTTGAAGATCCATTTATTTTCTATGGCTTGCCGATCATCGGGCAAGTCAACCAAAGTCCATACTTTGTTCTCATACATGGATCATATCTCAGATTTCATGGCCTCAAACCATTTTGCGGAATCTGGGCTCATCATCGCTTCCTCATAGTTCGCAAGTTCGTCATGGTCTAGTAACATGACTTCCAGAACAGGATTACCGTAGCACTCAGGTGCGGATCTTACTCTGGTTTACCTACGAGATTTGGTAGTAACTTGATCTGAAGTTACATGATCATCATCATTAGCTTCCTCACTAATTAGTGTAGTAGTCACAGGAACAGATTTCTGTGATGAACTACTTTCCAATAAGGGAGCAGGTACAGTTACCTCATCAAGTTCTACTTTCCTCCCACTCACTTCTTTCGAGAGAAACTCCTTCTCTGGAAAAACTCCGAAAAAAGTCTTGCCTTCGGTTTTGTGATAGAAGGTGTACCCAACAGTCTCCTTTGGGTATCCTATGAAGACATATTTCTCCGATTTGGGTTTGAGCTTATTAGGATGAAACTTTTTCATATAAGCATCACAACCCCAAACTTTAAGAAACGACAACTTTGGTTTCTTGCCAAACCACAGTTCAGATTGTGTCGTCTCAACGGACTTAGATGGTGCCCTATTTAACGTGAATGCAGCTGTCTCTAATGCATAACCCCAAAACGATAGTGGTAGATCAGTAAGAGACATCATAGATCGCACCATATCTAATAAAGTACGGTTATGATATTCGGGCACACCATTATGCTGTGGTGTTCCAGGTGGCATGAGTTTGTGAAACTATTCCACATTGTTTTAATTGAAGACCAAACTCGTAACTCAAATATTTTACCTCTGCGATCATATCGTAGAATCTTTTATTTTCTTGTTATGATGATTCTCCACTCCACTGTGAAATTCTTTGAACTTTTCAAATGTTTCAGACCTTTGTTTCATCAAGTAGATATACTCATATCTGCTCAAATCATTTGTGAAGATGAGAAAATAATGATACCTATCGCGAGCCTCAATATTCATCGGACCACATACATTAGTATTATGATTTCCAACAAATATGTTGCTTGCTCCATTGTTCCGAAGAACAGAGTCTTAGTCATCTTGCCCATGAGGCATGGTTCGCAAGCATCAACTGATTCATAATCAAGTGATTCCAAAAGCCCATCAGCATGGAGTTTCTTCATGCGCTTTACACCAATATGACCTAAACGGCAGTGCTACAAATAAGTTGCACTATCATTATTAACTTTGCATCTTTTGGTTTCAATATTATGATTATGTGTATCACTACGATCGAGATCCAATGAACTATTTTCATTGGGTGTGTAACCATATAAGGTATTATTCATGTAAACAGAACAACAATTTATTCTCTTACTTAAATGAATAACCATATTACAATAAACATGATCAAATCATATTCATGCTCAACGCAAACACCAAATAACACTTATTTAGGTTCAACACTAATCCCGAAAGTATAGGGAAGTGTGCGATGATGATCATATCAATCTTGGAACCACTTCCAACACACATCGTCACTTCACCCTTAACTAGTCTCTGTTCATTCTGCAACTCCTTTTTCGAGTTACTACTCTTAGCAACTGAACTAGTATCAAATACTGAGGGGTTGCTATAAACACTAGTAAAGTACACATTAATAACATGTATATCAAATATACTTATGTTCACTTTGCCATCCTTCTTATCCGCCAAATACTTGGGACAGTTCCGCTTCCAGTAACCAGTCCCTTTGCAGTAGAAGCACTTAGTCTCAGGCTTAGGACCAGACTTGGGCTTCTTCACTTGAGCAGCAACTTGCTTGCCGTTCTTCTTGAAGTTCCCCTTCTTCCCTTTGCCCTTTTCTTGAAACTAGTGGTCTTGTCTACCATCAACACTTGATGTTTTTCTCGATTTCTACCTTCGTCAATTTCCGCATTACAAAGAGCTTGGGAATCATTTCCGTTATCCCTTGCATATCATAGTTCATCACAAAGTTCTACTAACTTGGTGATGGTGACTAGAGAATTCTGTCAATCACTATCTTATCTGGAAGATTAACTCCCACTTGATTCAAGCGATTATTGTACTCAGACAATCTGGGCACATGCTCAGTAGTTGAGCGATTCTCCTCCATCTTTTAGCTATAGAACTTGTTGGAGACTTTCATATCTCTCAACTCGGGTATTTGCTTGAAATATTAACTTCAACTCCTGGAACATCTCATATGCTCCATGATGTTCAAAACGTCTTTGAAGTCCCGATTCTAAGCCATTAAGCATGGTGCACTAAACTATCAAGTAGTCATCATATTTAGCTAGCCAAATGTTCATAACGTCAGCATCTGCTCCTGCAATAGGTCTGTCACCTAGCGGTGCATCAAGGAGATAATTCTTCTGTGCAGCAATGAGGATAAACCTCAGATCACGGATCCAATCCGCATCATTGCTACTAACATCTTTCAACACAATTTTTCTCTAGGAACATATCAAAATAAACATATGAAAGCAACAATGCAAGCTATTGATCTACAACATAATTTGCAAAATACTACCAGGACTAAGTTCATGATAAAATTAAGTTCAATTAATCATATTACTTAAGAACTCCCACTTAGATAGACATCCCTCTAATCCTCTAAGTGATTACGTGATCCAAATCAACTAAACCATGACCGATCATCACGTGAGATGGAGTAGTTTTCAATGGTGAACATCGTTATGTTGATCATATCTACTATATGATTCACGCTCGACCTTTCGGTCTCCGTGTTCCGGGGCCATATCTGCATATGCTAGGCTCGTCAAGTTTAACCTGAGTATTCTACGTGTGCAAAACTTGCTTGCACCCGTTGTAGATGGACGTAGAGCTTATCACACCCGATCATCACGTGGTGTCTGGGCACGACGAACTTTGGCAACAGTGCATACTCAGGGAGAACACTTCTTGATAATTTAGCGAGAGATCATCTTATAATGCTACCGTCAATCAAAGCAAGATAAGATGCATAAAAAGATAAACATCACATGCAATCAATATAAGTGATATGATATGGCCATCATCATCTTGTGCTTGTGATCTCCATCTCCGAAGCACCGTCATGATCACCATTGTCACCGGCGCGACACCTTGATCTCCATCGTAGCATCGTTGTCGTCTCGCCAATCTTATGCTTCCACGACTATCACTACCGTTTAGTAATAAAGTAAAGCATTACATCGCGATTGCATTGCATACAATAAAGCGACAACCATATGGCTCCTGCCAGTTGCCGATAACTCGGTTACAAAACATGATCATCTCATACAATAAAATTCAGCATCATGCCTTGACCATATCACATCACAACATGCCCTGCAAAACAAGTTAGACGTCCTCTACTTTGTTGTTGCATGTTTTACGTGGCTGCTACGGGCTTAAGTAAGAACCAATCTCACCTACGCATCAAAACCACAACGATAGTTTGTCAAATAGACTCTGTTTTAACCTTCGCAAGGACCGGGCGTAGCCATACTTGGTTCAACTAAAGTTGGAGAGACAGTCGCCCGCAAGCCATCTATGTGCAAAGCACGTCGAGGGAACCGGTCTCGCGTAAGCGTACGCGTAAGGTTGGTCCGGGTCGTCTCGTCCAACAATGCCACCGAACCAAAGTATGACACGCTGGTAGGCAGTATGACTTATATCATCCACAACTCACTTGTGTTCTACTCGTGCATATAACATCAACATAAATAACCTAGGCTCTGATACCACTGTTGGATTTCGTAGTAATTTCAAAAAAATTCCTACGCACACGCAAGATCATGTGATGCATAGCAACGAGAGGGGAGAGTGTTATCTACGTACCCACGCAGACCGACTGCGGAAGCGATCACACAACATAGAGGAAGTAGTCGTACGTCTTCCCGATCCGACCGATCCAAGCACCGTTACTCCGGCACCTCCGAGTTCTTAGCACATGTACAGCTCGATGACGATCACCGGGCTCCGATCCAGCAAAGCTTCGGGGAGGAGTTCCGTCAGCACGACGGCGTGGTGTCGATCTTGATGTTCTACCGTCGCAGGGCTTCGCCTAAGCACCGCTATGATATGACCAAGGTGGAATATGGTGGAAGGGGGCACCGCACACGGCTAAGGAACGATCACGAGGATCAACTTGTGTGTCTATGGGGTGCCCCCTGCCCCTGTATATAAAGGATGGAGGAGGAGGAGGCCGGCCCTAGGAGAGGCGCGCCAGGTGTGGAGTCCTACTAGGACTCCAAGTCCTAGTAGGAGTCCACCAAGAGGGGAGGAAGGGAGAAGGAAGTGGAGGAGTAGGAAAGGTGGCTGGCCCCCTTTTCCCTAGTCCAATTCGGACTAGAGGGGAGGGGGGGCGCAGCAGCCTTTTTTCCTCTTCCCACTAAAGCCCATCAAGGCCCATTACTTCTCCCGTAACTACCCGGTACTCCAAAAAATACCCGAATCACTCGGAACCTTTCCGATGTCCGAATATAGTCGTCCAATATAAAGATCTTTACGTCTTGACCATTTCGAGACTCCTCGTCATGTCCCCGATCTCATCCGGGACTCCGAACTCCTTCGGTACATCAAAACTCATAAACTCATAATATAACTGTCATCGAAACCTTAAGCGTGCGGACCCTACGGTTCGAGAACAATGTAGACATGACCAAGACACATCTCCGGTCAATAACCAATAGCGGGACCTGGATGCCCATATTGGCTCCTACATATTCTATGAAGATCTTTATCGGTCAGACCGCATAACAACATACGTTGTTCCCTTTGTCATCGGTATGTTACTTGCCCGAGATTCAATCGTCGGTATCCAATACCTAGTTCAATCTCGTTACCGTCAAGTCTCTTTACTCGTTCCGTAATACATCATCTCACAACTAACATCTTAGTTGCAATGCTTGCAAGGATTATGTGATGTGCATTACCGAGAGGGCCCAGAGATACCTCTCCGACAATCGGAGTGACAAATCCTAATCTCGAAATACGCCAACCCAACATCTACCTTTGGAGACACCTGTAATGCTCCTTTATAATCACCCAGTTACGTTGTGACATTTGGTAGCGCCCAAAGTGTTCCTCCGGCAAACGGGAGTTGCATAATCTCATAGTCATAGGAACATGTATAAGTCATGAAGAAAGCAATAGCAACATACTAAACGATCGGGTGCTAAGCTAATGGAATGGGTCATGTCAATCAGATCATTCAACTAATGATGTGACCTCGTTAATCAAATAACAACTCTTTGTCTATGGTTAGGAAACATAACCATCTTTGATTAACGAGCTAGTCAAGTAGAGGCATACTAGTGACACTCTGTTTGTCTATGTATTCACACATGTATTATGTTTCTGGTTAATACGATTCTAGCATGAATAATAAACATTTATCATGAAATATGGAAATAAATAATAACTTTATTATTGCCTCTAGGGCATATTTCTTTCACCACCCTGGCTGGAAGTTCCCGTGTAGGGTCAGCCTACCCAGGCTTCCGCGGTGCACATCGCCGCGGCTGCGGCACGCCTGTTCCACCAGCTCACCCCGGCCGAGCAACTCGAGCGTTGCCGCCAATGGTGGTGCTTCAACTGCGACAAACCCTACGTACCGGGCCACGTCTTCCCACGACTCTTCTACCTAGATGCTGCAGACTACATTGAGGACCCCGCCACCGCTGGGCTCGGCGAACAGCCCGCCCTATTTGACGCGAAGCTGTTTGACGACCATTGATCTGCCCCGCCTTCCAGCTCAAGGACGAGCTGTTTGTGCAGGCGGGGAGAGATGTTATGACCGACATATTAGGGGCCTAGCCCAGTTAGTCGAGGCCCACTTTATCTTCTCGTTATTAGGGGCTTAGCCCATGTCGGTGGGAACGACACCTATGGGATCACTGGAATCCCTACTGTGGTTGGCGGGTGCGGGGTTATGAGAAGAGCGGGTCTAAGAGCCAGCACAAAGGTCGTTTACCCAGGTTCGGGCCGCGGGGATCGCGTAATACCCTAATCTTGCTTTGGTGTGTATTTCAGTGTTCTTGAGCTAGCTACGATGCATGACTTGCTCAAAAAGTCGAATCCCCCTCCAGTACGCCTCGGGCCTCCTTTTTATAGGAAAAAAGGGGATGCCACAGTGGCACACAGGAGGTGGAAAGGGTACAGTGTACAAGGTTATCACCTATCATTATGGGATAAGACGCATTAAATGCGCCCCTTAGGTGTCCCCCCGCTTTGCTGCCGCCTCGCCTTGCTTCGACACGCGCCCAGGCCAGCGGGGCGGGCAGCGCCATGTAGGCTGGCAAGCTGCTGAGTTCGTGCGGGGGAAGCATCTTCACGAAGATCTGCATGCCACCACGCAGGTGCTTGCTGAGCTGGCCTCGAGGCCGCGCGTCACCATGCAGGTGCTCACCTGGCTGGCTGGACTAGCAGCTGCATGGGAACGGCGGTGGAACCTTAGCGGGCGCAGGCCTGGCCGCGGCCCCACTAATGTCCTCGGCAAGGGTCTTGTCGGGGCCCCAACAAGGGTCATGCCATGGTGTCGCAGTCATCCCCGGCAAGGATCTTGCCCGAGGCCTCATGGATTTCTTTGGCAAGGATCTTGCCGAGGATCGTCATCTTCTAGTCCTCATCTGATCTTGCATGTTAATGATCTTCACAAAGATTTGCATGCTACCACGGAGGCGCCTCCCGAGCCTTGGTTCCAATGTGGTTGATGATGTTGGAAACCTCGGGCTCAAGGGTGGCGCGCCCCGCTGGTGTTTGGGAAAGTTGCCCCGGTAGGGCTCTTGCCGGGACTGCGGAGGCCGCCCCGGCAAGGCTCTTCCCGGGGGAGTCTGCCTCACCTTCTTGCTCTTTGCGTCTCCGTCTTGGCGTTGCTTGATTGCCTTGTGGCCTCAGCTCTCCTCCTCTGCCCTGCCTAGTGTGGCCGTGGGCGCGACTCTGACTGCCCGTGCACAGGTAAAGGGGTACAAGGTAGAGCCCCTACTTCTGTACAAAGACAGGAGCCCGCGGGTCTGGGCCACACATAAGCGCGACACGTTGTTGGGCTAGGCCTAGAACGGTGCGCGGGCAGGCGGGGCCGATTTTTACCGCGGTAACTTTTCCGCCCGCTACTCTTCCCCATGACCCGCATTGAATGCGCGACGTGGAGGGTCGTGCGTGACGTGGGGGGCATGCGTGGGGCGCCTGCTGCACGCGGGCATCATGTCATAGTAAATGGTAAAGAGGCGGCCCACGCCTTCCCCATAAAAAGGAATAACCGCGGGCGCGCTGCTCATTTACCCTCTGTGCTTTCTCCAATCTCGGCACTGTTGTCCCCATCTTCTTCCTCCTCGAGCTCTCCCTGCTGCTTGTCACTGCTGCGGCCCCATCACTTTCGATCATTTGCCTTTGCCTAGCCGCCATGGCGCCCAAGACTGGCAAGGGCAAGGGGGCAGCCAAGGATGCCGTGGAGAGGGAGACGCCAGAGAATGAGGTGGCGGTGCGGCGGGCATAGTTCGCCTACTTCTCCCGTCGTCGGTCGATGTATTCCACCTCAAGGACTTCTTCAGGCCTCTGTGGGCGATGGAGACGACGGGGCACCCTGCCACGCACGTCATCCCCGCCGACTGAATCAAGGCCGGCCCAAATCGGCACCCCTTCTTTGTTGATTTCTTCTCCCACGGGCTCTGCCCCCCTTTTTCTGATTTCTTCAATGACGTCATGCGCACTTTCGGCTTCTTCCTTTTGGATCTTACGCCGAACGCCGTGGCGTGCATGGGGCTCTTTGCCCATCTTTGTGAGGGCTTCACCGAGGTGCTTCCTAGCACGGCGCTCTTCCGCCACTACTTCTCCCCTCGCCTCCAGCCAGGGGGCGCCCTCTCCGGAAGCATCTCCTGGATCCTGAGGGTCCAAGGGAAAGGCACGTATCCAGAGGGTGCCCACAAGGAGAGGTGGGAGGAGTGGCGGGGTCGGTGGTGCTGGATCGAGGAGAAGAACCCGCCAAAGTTCTGCCGGGTGTGTCAGAGCCCGCCGACCTGCGGCGAGGACTGGAGCGACGTCGATGCCAACGACGGGAAGCATTCGATTGCCACCACCAGGATCCATCACCTTACCACGGACGGGCTCACCCTGGAGATGATTTGGGCAGACTTCATCCGTCGCCGAATCGCCCCGCTGCACAACAAGGGGAGGCCGACCTGGGACTTCAGGAACGCGGCCGACATCATGTGGCTCCGCCCCGGCCTGAAGCACAACTTCATGGTGGCGGGAGACGCCCATTTCTACCAGAGGCTCTTCCAGCTTGATGTGTTCGCCAACGGCAGGGTGGAGAGGACCGGCAGGGCCGTGAAGGCCGGCAAGGTCATCAAGGGGCCCCTGTTTGGGTTGTCGCCGGGTGTGTTCCCGCTGAGCAACAACATGTGCTAGGCCACCATTCTCGAGATGATGCCAGTCTTCAATGCGCACGTCCTCGACCCGTCCTGTGTCGAGCCCCCGGCACGCGACGTGCAGGAGTTCTTTGACAACTTGTCGGAGGACTATGACCACAACGAGCCGCTGCTCGTCGAGGACACCACCCAGGCAGATATCAACAACATCACCGCCAGGGCGGCGGAGGCGCAGCTCATCATGGAGGTCGGCAGCGGTGGCAGCGTGGAGGATGAGGCCGACGCGGCCGTGGAGGAGAGGGAGCTCGCCCAGTGGGCGGGGTCTACCGGGGAGGCCGGCGGTGCCAACATCGGGGCCCCCTTGTTGAGGAGGTGGCCGAGGAGTCGACCGAGGAAGAGGCCGAGGCCGACGATCCTCCGGCCACGGGAAGATGACGTGTGCTGCGGCGGGCCAGCTCGAGAAAGCCGGTGTAGCCCAGGAAGACCGAACCGCGGCAAGGGGCCCAGAGGGAGTCCGTGCGCCAGACGAGAGCCGCAGCGGCGAAGAAGACGGTGAAGACCGCGGTGGCGAAGAAGAAGTCGACCGCCTCTTCTTTGTCCAAGCGTCGCCAGACCACATCCCCTTCCCCTCCTCCCACAGATGTCGACCCAGAGGTCCTCTTTGATTTCGGGTCTCTTAGCCCGAGGAGGAAAAGGAGGGCAGTGGAAGAGGAGGCGGAGGACGAGTAAGTGCCCGCCCTTCTTCACCTCCGCTCTTTCAGACTGCACCACTTTTCGTGACTTGTTTTCATCTTTGCAGTGACAGGGAGACACTGGCCCAGAGGGTGGAGAAGAGTGCCAGGGCATCGGCGGGCGCTTCGCACACGCCGATGGTGGAGATCAGCCCGGACAACAGCCCCCGGCGCAGCCCCCGGCTCAGCCCCCAGCGTGCATCCACCACTTACTCCTCATCAACGTGCACCAGGGTATGATCTTTTGGCACTGACCTTGCCGTGGCTGCAGGAGGAGGACGGCAGCAAGAGGAGCCACCGAGGGCCACCCCCAATGATACGTCTCCAACGTATCACCCTTTCCTCTTCGAGGGAAAACCAACGTAGTGCTCAAGAGGTAGCACCCAACACGCTGCCCCCATCAACCACACCGCCCCAAGGGACGTCCCCGGCAGGGGCGCCGAGCACCGAGCCCATGCGCACGGAGGAGGAGGAGGAGGACTTGGGCACTGGTGGATCCACCCCGGCAACAGATGTTGGCGGGGAGGGGCCACTTCTTCTCAACCCGACACGGCTAAGCCACCTGCTTTTTGTTCCTACATTTCCTTCTTTCTTTTTCGAACCTTGATCTTGGGCTTGACTCATTCTCCTTTCCGGCATCCAGATCCTCCCTTGGCAGACCAGGAGGACATCGACACCGTCATCACGGAGGTCCCCAAGGAGGCCAAGGCCGAGGCCGATAAGATCACCGCCGAGGAGGCTGCCGAGACCGCTGCTGAGAACGTCGGCAACGGGCCTGCTGGAGAGAGCGGCAAGGCTGCCGCCGAGGAGGCCGGCAAGGATGCTGCCGAGGAGGCCGGCAAGGCCGCTGCTGAGGAGGAGATGGTTGACGATCAACCCTCCTCCTCCGCTGCCTCTGCCTCGGGCAGGTACTTGAAGGTGGGCGACGACTTGTTCGTCCACCTTCTAGGGATGCTGGGTACCATGGCGCTGGCCGAGGGGGAGGTGTTCGACGACGAGGTGCTCGCCGCCGCCGGGCTCGAGTTTGTCAACGAACCGAGCATCGGTGGCAGCGGTACCCAGGAGGAGGAGCTTCTTCAGGCCATGGGCGCCAGCTTCTGGAAGCTCCAGGCGCTCTGCCGCGCCCGACTGGACAAGGCGAAGTCTAGGGAGGCGGCGGCGGGCAAGGCAGAGGCGAATCTCGAGGAGCGCATCACCGAGGCGCAGGCCTGGTTCCGCCAGGCCCACGAAGAGCTGAAGGCTGCCCAAGACCAGCTGGCCGAGCACAAGCAGGAGCTCCTCTAGAAGCAGGCCGACATCGAGAAGGCCCAGGAGGTGGCGAGGGAAGAGGCTACCAGGAACGAGGCCGCCCGGTCCCAGCACCAGGCCGAGCTGAACTCCCAGGAGGAGGACCTCGTCGCTCGCGAGGCGGCGCTCACCGCCACACTCCGCGGCAAGGATGAGAAGGTCGAGAAGCTCATCGCGCAGCGGACCCGGGAGCTGGAGCAGAAGCACAAAGAAGAACTTGATGCTCAAGCTCTGGCCCACGGTGACAAGGTGAAGGAGCTAGAGGCGGAGTGGGACGGCCTAAAGAGTAGGGCCGAGCAGCTAGCGAAGGAGAAGGACACAGTCAGCTGCGCCTTGATGGAGGCGCAGGCCGCAGTCCTCGACAAGGCCGAGCTACTCACTCGCGCCAACGACTCCATCAAGGACCTGAAGCTGAAGCTGGAGGGTCTTGAGGGGATGCTTTCGGAGGTCAAGGCTCGGGAGGAGACCCTGACCAAGAGCCTGGAGAAGGAGAGGCATCTGCAGAAGAACGAAGCCGCCAACCACGAAGATTTCGTGAAGGGCGAGAACCTCTAGATCAGCCGCCTCGTCGATATCACCAACAAGATCACCGAGAAGCTGGTTGCTATGGGGATGTCGAATGGGAGGTACACCCCAGAGCCGAACGTGAGCCCCAACACCAAGCTAACCCTGTTCTTCGAGGGCGTACTTGGAGCCCTGGAGCAATTTCGCTCTAACAGAGCGAGCTCTCTGGCCCATGAGGCCCGGAAGCTTTGACAGGGTGCCCTGACCAAGGTCCTCACCAAGGCGGTATACTGGTACCCCAACCTCGACTTCGACGCTGCGCTGGAGAGCTTGCCGGAGGATGTGGACCTCGCACCGCTCAAGGAGCGTATCAAGCCTATCATCAGCCATGTCGACGGAATCGAGAGGGTGGAGGGCCAGCACCGGGACTAGGCACCCTGTTTCTCATCGTCGCTGTAGGTTCACGACCAAGACAATTTTTATCTTTAGTTAGAACCGCAGGAACAATTGATGTAACATAACTCTGCAGTACTTTCGAAATGATGCATGTTATTTTCCGATTTGATCTCTCTCTCTGTATGTCCACCCTACATTAGGTGGGTTGGCTTGCCAGCGCGTAAACCCAGCCGCGGCGCCTTGAGGACGGATCCTCAATAGCCTGCCGGGTGTGCTTGCTGCCGGGTGAGCCACCTTACCGTTCTCAGCGCGGCCGCCCGAACTGTTGAGCGGACATGAAACAGGATGAGAGCGTTACAATAGCGGAAGGCTACCCTGCCATTCTCGACGCAGCCGCTTGAACTGTTCAGCGGACTCGGCACAGAACAAAGGCGTTGCCAATAGTGGAAGGGGCCCGTTGCGTGCAGGTTTCTCATACAGTGGGAGAGATCTCCAAGGAGAATAATCATATATAATAAGAATTGCACAAAGTTTTTGCGTGAATTGGCTTTTCTGTCGCCGCGCAAGCGTCTGCTGCATCCGCAGATGATGCCACCCATTCGATCGCCTTCTTCCTTCGAAGCCATGGCGATGAAGGACTGCTCAACTAGCCGCTAGACCAGATTCTCACAGCTGTGCGCCCCTGCCTGCCGCGCCAAAGATGTCGGTGGGAATGACACCTATGGGATCACTGGAATCCCTACTTTGGTCGGCGGGTGCGGGGTCGTGAGAAGAGCGGGTCTAAGAGCCAGCACAAAGGTCGTTTACCCAGGTTCGGGCCGTGGGGATCGCATAATACCCTAATCCTGCTTTGGTGTGTATTTTAGTGTTCTTGAGCTAGCTACGATGCGTGACTTGCTCAAAAAGTCGAATCCCCCTCCAGTTTGCCTCGGACCTCCTTTTATAGGAAAAAAGGGGATGCCACATTGGCACACAGGAGGTGGAAAGGGTACAATGTACAAGCTTATAGACTGTCATTACGGGACAAGACGCATTAAATGCGCCCCTTAGGTGTCCCCTCGCTTTGCTGCTGCCTCAACTTGCTTCAACACGCGTCCAGGCCAGCGGGGCGGGCAGTGCCATGTAGGCTGGCAGGCTGCTGACTTGGCGCAGTGGCAGTGTCTTCACGAAGATCTGCATGCCACCAAGCAGGTGCTTGCTGAGCTGGTCTCGGGGCCGCGCGTCGCCACACAGGTGCTTGCCTGGCTGGCTGGACTGGCGGCTGCATGGGAACGGCGGTGGAACCTTGGCGGGCGCAGGCCTGGCCGCGGCCCCGCTGATGTCCTCGGCAAGGGTCTTGCCGGGGCCCCGGCAAGGGTCTTGCTGTGGTGCCGCGGTCATCCCCGGCAAGGATCTTGCCGGAGGCCTCGTGGATTTCCTTGGCAAGGATCTTGCCGAGGATCATTGTCTTTTGGTCCTCATGTGATCTTGCATGTTAATGATCTTCACAAAGATCTGCATGCTACCATGGAGGCACCTCCCGAGCCTTGGTTCCAATGTGGTTGATGATGTTGGAAACCTTGGGCTCAAGGGTGGCGCGCCCGGCTGGTGTTTGGGCAAGTTGCCCCAGCAAGGCTCTTGCCGGGACTGTGGAGGCCGCCTCGGCAACGGTCTTGCCGGGGGAGTCTGCCTCGCCTTCTTGCTCTTTGTGTCTCTGTCTTGGCGTTGCTTGGTTGTCTTGTGGCCTCGGCTCTCCTCCTCTGCCCTGCTCAGTGTGGCCGTAGGCACGGCTCTGACTGCCTGTGCACAGGTAAAGGGGTACAAGGTAGAGCCCCTACTTCTGTACACTGACAACCCAATTATCTTATTAGGAGGATTATATAAACTCGTGTAAGGACCCGTTTTGGGATTAAGCAAGAAGCAATCATATTTTCTCGGCTTCCTTAGGGAGCCAGGAGACCTATCCCTAGCCACCGCTGCACTCTCTCTCGCACGCGCGCACGCAACGATGGTGCCCCGGCACCGGCGACCACGCCTTCCTCCACGCCATCCCTCCTTCCACCCCTACAACTTGAGACCACGCCCTGCTAGGGATCCAATTCCTACCACATTTTCTACTCATGTTGATCTCCCTAAGGAGAAGTGGTTTAAATATCATCCTCCCATCAAAGTGAAAGTAGTAGAACCTACTAAAGTTGAAGAAGAAACTATTACTTATAATGTTGATCCTATTGTTCCTACTCCTTATATTGAGAAACCACATTTCCATGTTAGAATAAAGGATCATGCTAAAGCTTCAAATGTGGTTCGTAAGAGTCATACTAGAACACCTACACCCCCCTGAACAAATTGAAGTTGAACCTAGTATTGCTATGGTTAAAGATCTCTTGGTCGATAATATTGATGGGTATTTTATTTATTTCTGTGATGAAGCTGCTAGAATTGCTAAACCCGATACTAAAGATAAGCATAAACCTATTGTTGGCATGCCTGTTGTTTCTGTTAAAATAGGAGATCATTGTTATCATGGCTTATGTGTTGTGGATGCTAGTGTGAGTGCAATTCCTTTTGCTTTATATAAAGAAATTATGAATGATATTGCACCTGCTGAGATAGAAGGTATTGATGTTACTATTAAGCTTGCCAATAGAGACACTATTTCGCCAGTTGGGATTGTTAGAGATGTTGAAGTCTTGTGTGGGAAAATAAGATACCCTACTGATTTTATTTTTCTTGCTTCCCCACAAGATGATTCTTGTCCCATTATATTTGGTAGACCTTTCTTGAATACTATTAATGCTAAGATAGACTACGAGAAAGATATTGTTACTGTTGGTTTAGGGGATATATATGTCTCATGATTTTAATTTCTCTAAATTTCATAGACAACCCCATGATAAAGAATTGCTGGTCTTGCTTCTGTTGTCATGCCTCCTACCGACCCCTTAGAACAATATTTGCTAGACCATGAAAATGATATGTTTATGAATGAAAGAAAGGAATTAGATGAAATATTCTTTAATCAAGGGCCTATTTTGAAACACAATTTGCCTGTTGAAATCCTTGGAGATCCTCCTCCACCCAAGGGTGATCCCACCTTTGAGCTTAAACAATTACCTGGCACTTTAAAATATGCTTATCTGGATGAAAAGAAGACATATCCTGTTATTATTAGTGCTAACCTTTCAGAGCATGAAGAAAAGAAATTATTGAAAACTCTAAAAAAGCACTGTGCCGCTATTGGAAATACTCTTGATGATCTTTAGGGCATTAGTCCCACTCTATGTCAGCACAAAATTAATTTGGAGCCCAATGCTAAACCAGTTGCTGATCATCAACGGTGGTTAAATCCTTAGATGAAAGAAGTGGTAAGAAATGAAATACTAAAGCTTCTGGAGGTAGGTATAATTTATCCTATTGCTGATAGTAGATGGGTAAGTCCCGTTCATTGTGTCCCTAAGAAGGGAGGTATTACTGTTGTTCCTAATGATAAGAATGAGTTGATCCCACAAAGAATTGTTACAGGTTACAGAATGGTAATTGATTTCCACAAGTTCAATAAAGCTACTAGAAAGATCATTACCCTCTATATTTTATTGATCAAATGCTAGAAAGACTATCCAAACATACACATTTTTGCTTTCTAGATGGTTATTCTGGTTTCTCTTAAATACCTACGTCAAAAGATGATCAGGAAAAGACCACTTTTACTTACCCTTTCGGTACCTTTGCTTATAGACATATGCCTTTTGGTTTATGCAATGCACCTGCTACCTTTCAAAGATGTATGACTGCTATATTCTCAGGATTTTATGAAATATTGTTGAGGTTTTCATGGATGATTTCTCCATTTACGGAACTTCTTTTGATGATTGCTTAAGCAACCTTGATCGAGTTTTGCAGAGATGTGAAGAAACTAATCTTTTCTTGAATTAGGAGAAGTACCAATTTATGGCCAATGATGGTATTGTCTTGGGGCATAAAATTTCTGAAAGAGGTATTGAAGTTGATAAAGCTAAAGTAGACGCTATTGAAAAGATGCCGTGTCCTAAAGATATCAAAGGTATAAGAAGTTTCCTTGGTCATGATGGTTTCTATAGGAGGTTTATTAAAGACTTCTCTAAAATTTCTAGGCCTCTCACTGATCTCTTGCGAAAAGATGTTACTTTTTGTTTTTGATGATGATTGTGTAGAAGCATTTGAAATACTCAAGAAAGCCTTGATTTCTGCACCTATTGTTTAACCACCTGATTGGAATTTACATTTTGAAATTATGTGTGATGCTAGTGATTATGCTGTTGGTGCTGTTCTAGGGAAAAGAGTTGATAAGAAATTGAATGTTATTCATTATGCTAGTAAAACTCTAGGCAGTGCCCAGAGAAACTATGCTACTACTGAAAAATAATTTTTAGCAGTTGTTTTTGCTTGTGATAAGTTCAGATTTTATATTATTGATTCCAAAGTAACTGTTCACACTGATCATGCTACTATTAAATATCTTATGGAAAATAAAGATGCTAACCTAGACTTATTAGATGGGTACTCTTGCTACAAGAATTTGATTTGCATATTATTCATAGAAAGGGAGTTGAGAACCCCGTTGCAGACAACTTGTCTAGGTTAGAAAATGTTCTTGATGACCCACTGCATGTTGATGATAGCTTTCCTAATGAGCAATTAGCTGTCACAAATGCTTCTCATAATACTCCTTGGTATGCTGATTATGCTAATTACATTGTTGCTAAATTTATACCACCTAGTTTCACATACCAGCAAAAGAAAAAGTTTTTCTATGATTTAAGACATTACTTTTGGGATGACCCACACCTTTATAAAGAAGGAGTAGATGGTGTTATTAGACATTGTGTACCTGGGCATGCACATGAACATATCCTACGCAAGTGCCAAGTCTTACGGAGGACACCATGCTGGAGATAGAACTGCACACAAGGTATGCAATCTGGTTTTCATTGGCCTACTCTCTTCAAGGATGCTCATAAGTTTGTCTTGTCTTGTGATGAATGCCAGAGAATTGGTAATATTCGTAGATGTCAGGAAATGCCTATGAACTATTCACTTGTTATTGAACCGTTTGATGTTTGGGGCTTTGATTATATGGGACCTTTTCCTTCCTCTAATGGGTATACACATATTTTAGTTGGTGTTGATTACGTTACTAAGTGGGTAGAAGCTATTCCAACTAGTCGTGCTGATCATAACACCTCTATCAAGATGCTTAAAGAAGTTATTTTTCCAAGATTTGGAGTCCCTAGATATTTAATGACTGATGGTGGTTCACATTTTATGCATGGTGCTCTCCTTAAATTGCTTTCAAATATGATGTTCACCACATAATTTCATCTCCATATCATCCTCAGTCTAGTGGTCAAGTAGAATTGGGCAATAGAGACACTAAATTGATTTTGCAAAAGACTGTTAATAGATCTAGAAAGAATTGGTCTAAGAAACTTGATGATGCATTATGGGCTTATAGAACTGCTTATAAAAACCCTATGGGTATGTCTCCATATAAAATGGTTTATGGAAAGGCTTGTCACTTACCTCTTGAACTAGAACATAAAGCTTATTGGGCAATCAAAGAGCTCAACTATGATTTCAAACTTGCCGGTGAGAAGAGGTTATTTGACATAAGCTCGCTTGATGAATGGAGAACCCAAGCCTATGAGAATGCTAAGTTGTTTAAAGAAAAGTTTAAAAGATGGCATGACAAAAGGATACAAAAGCGCAAGTTTAATGTAGGTGATCATGTTTTTCTATACAACTCTCATTTAAGATTTACAGGAAAACTTCTCTCTAAATGGGAAGGCCCTTACATTATCGAGGAGGTCTATCGTTCTGGTGCCATCAAAATCAACAAAGCTGAAGGCACAAACTCAAAGGTGGTAAACAGTCAAACAACCAACATTATATCTCAGGTGCTCCCATAGATGTTTAAGAAAATATAATTAATACCATAAAACCAGAGGAGTACATAAGGGATACTTTCCAGAACGATTCAGACTCGGAAAAGGAATAGGTATGTGGTACGGTAAGTAAATCAACTCCAAAACTGTTCTAATAGCAAATTTTCTCCGTTTTGGAATCATTAAAAAATTAGGAAAATTAAAAGTGGTCCGAAAGAGTCATGAGGAGACCACAAGGGTGGAGGGTGCGCCCTACCCCTGGGCGCGCTCCCTGCCTTGTGGCCACCTCGTGTGCCCTACGAACTCCGTTTTCTTGAAGAACACTTATTTTGGTCGGTAAAATTCAGTATATAATCTCGAAAAGGTTTTGACCACCGTACCACGGCAAAATCCCCTGTTTTCATTTGAGTTGTTTTTGTAGCAAATTTGGAGCAATATGTCGTCCCAAGACTCGGAGGGAGAGAGCTATGTAGTTGATTACATAGCAGACCCCAAGGTCTACGGGTATTTGGAGCATTATGGTTGGATCACGAAGGAAGAAGAAGACTATGATCCGTAAGGAAAGGAAGAGACAAGTTCTGATGAATAGGAAGTCCCACTACCCCAACCTGGGGACATGCATGTGGAGTTCAAAAAGTCAAGCCTTCGTAACAAAGCAAAGAAACCTAAGATTGCGTGATCCCTTTTCGTCTCTTGCAGGAAAACAAACAAGAACTACGTAAAAAGACATTATGGCTTGAGAAGGAGATCAATGACTTAAGGGAGGAAAATTCTATCCTCAAGCGCAAGCTGAGGAAGAAGCCTACTTCATCAACAACTCCATCATCACCACCTCCGAAGAAAGAGACATAAATACATGGGTATGGGCACTCCCCTTGGCAACTGCCAAGCATGGGGGAGGTGCCCCGGTATCGTATCACCATCACACCTTTACCTTTATCATTTTTCTTAATTCGATCCTTTTGGTTATATTTTGATCTAGTAGAATAAAGTTTTAGCATGATCTGGCTTTCAGTTTTGTTTTGAGATCTATCTATGTAATCGAGTCCATGAGCTATATAATAAAGAGTAGTTTTGAGTTGAGGGCTTTGCTTTCTTGCTATGATCTTGAGGGAATAAAAGGATCATATATTGATCTTATGGAGAGTAATGACTTCACATACAAAGAGTATGATGAATAAAAATTGTTGAGAGTTGACAAACATAGTTTTGGTCATTGTTGCAATTAATAGGAAGTAATAAAGAAAGAGAGATATTCACATATAAATATACTATCTTGGACATCTTTTGTAATTGTGAGCACTCATTAAAATATGACATGCTAAAAAGTTGATGTTGGACAAGGAAGACAACATAATGGGTTGTATTTTCTTATATCCGAATAGTAGTTATATTGTCATGGATCCTACAACATGTTGAGCTTGCTTTTCCCTCTCATGCTAGCAAAATTCTTTGCACCAAGTAGGGATACTACTTGTGCATCCAAACATCCCTTAAACCAGTTTTGCCATGAGAGTCCACCATACCTACCTATGGATTGAGTAAGATCGTTCAAGTAAGTTGTCATCGGTGCAAGCAATAAAAATTCCTCTTTAAATATGTATGATGTATTAGTGTGAAGAAAATAAGCTTTATACGAAGTTGTGATATGGAAGAAATAAAAGCGACGGACCGCATAATAAAGTTCTTTATCACAAGCGGCAATATAAAGTGACATTCTTTTGCATCAAGATTTTGTGCATCCAGCCATAAAAGCGCATGACAATCTCTGTTTCCCTCTGCAAAGGGCCTATCTTTTACATTTATCTTCTACCCTTATAGAAGACTCATGGTGATCTTCACCTTTCCTTTTTACACTTTTTCTTTTGGCAAGCACTATGTGTTGGAGAGATCTAGATATATATATCCACTCGGATGTAGGTTATCATAAAGTATTATTGTTAACATTACCCTTGAGGTAAAAGGTTGGGAGGCGAGACTATAAGCCCCTATCTTTCTCTGTGTCCGACTGAGGCTTTGAACCCATAAGTATCGCGTGAGTGTTAGCAATTGTGAAAGACTGAATGATAGTTGAGTATGTGGACTTGCTGAAAAGCTCTAAAATAGACTGTTTCCGATGTTTTGATAAATTGCAATTGCTTCAATGACTGAGATCATAGTTTGTTAGTTTTCAATAAAGTTTCTGATTCATACTTTACCTTGTGAACGAATTTTTACTTAAACATAAGAAATTATGTCACAATATATGTTGCTATTCTAAAGATGATCATGATGCCCTCATGTCTGTATTTTATTTTATCGACACCTCTATCTCTAAACATCTGGACATATTTTTCGATATCGGCTTTCGCCTGAGGACAAGCAAGGTCTATGCTTGGGGAGTTGATACGTCCATTTTGCATCCTACTTTTATATTGATATTTATTGCATTATGGGATGTTAGTACACATTACAGCATAATACTTATGCCTTTTCTCTCTTATTTTACAAGGTTTACATGAAGAGGGAGAATGCCGACAACTGGAATTCTGGGCTAGAAAAGGAGCAAATATTAGAGACCTACTTTGCACAACTCCAAAAATCCTGAAACATCAGGGAGAATCATTTTGGAATAAATAAAAAATATTGGGCGAAGAAAGCACCAGAGGGGGGCACCTGCCTTCCACAAGGGTGGAGGGCGCGCCCTACCCCTGGGCGCGCCCCCTGCCTTGTGGCCACCTCGTGTGCCCTCTGGACTCCGTTTTCTTGCACAACACTTATTTTGGTCGGTAAAATTCGGTATACAATCTTCCGAAGGTTTTGACAACCGTACCACGGCAAAATCCCCTGTTTTCGTTTGAGTTGTTTTTGCATCAAATTTGGAGCAATATGTCGTCCCATGACTCGGAGGGATAGAGCTATGTAGCTTATTATATTGCAGACCCCAAGGTCTACGGGTATTTCGAGCATTATGGTTGGATCACGAAGGAAGAAGAAGACTATGATCCGTAAGGAAAGGAAGAGACAAGTCCTGATGAATAGGAAGTCCCACTACCCCAACCTGGGGACATGCACGTGGAGTTCAAAAAGTCAAGCCTTCCTGACAGAGCAAATAAACCTAAGATCGAGTTTATCCCTTTTCGCCTCTTGCAGGAAAACAAACAAGAACTACGTAAAAAGACATTAAGGCTTGAGCGGAAGATCGATGACTTCAGGGAGGAAAATTCTATCCTCAAGCACAAGCTGAGGAAGAAGCCTATTTCATTAACAACTCCATCATCACCACCTCCGAAGAAAGAGACATAAATACATGGGTATGGGCACTCCCCTTGGCAACTGCCAAGCATGGGGGAGGCTCCCCGGTATCGTATCACCATCACACCTTTACCTTTATCATTTTTCTTAATTCGATCCTTTTGGTTATATTTTGATCTAGTAGAATAAAGTTTTAGCATGATCTGGCTTTCAGTTTTGTTTTGTGATCTATCTATGTAATCGAGTCCATGAGCTATATAATAAAGAGTAGTTTTGAGTTGAGGGCTTTGCTTTCTTGCTATGATCTTGAGGGAATAAAAGGATCATATATTGATCTTATGGAGAGTAATGACTTCACATACAAAGAGTATGATGAATAAAAATTGTTGAGAGTTGACAAACATAGTTTTGGTCATTGTTGCAATTAATAGGAAGTAATAAAGAAAGAGAGGTATTCACATATAAATATACTATCTTGGTCATCTTTTGTAATAGTGTGCACTCATTAAAATATGACATGCTAAAAAGTTGATGTTGGACAAGGAAGACAACATAATGGGTTGTGTTTTCTTATATCCGAATAGAAGTTATATTGTCATGGATCCCACAACATGTTGAGCTTGCTTTTCCCTCTCATGCTAGCCAAATTCTTTGCACCAAGTAGGGATACTACTTGTGCATCCAAACATCCCTTAAACCAGTTTTGCCATGAGAGCCACCATACCTACCTATGGATTGAGTAAGATACTTCAAGTAAGTTGTCATCGGTGCAAGCAATAAAAATTCCTTTTTAAATATGTATGATGTATTAGTGTGAAGAAAATAAGGTTTATACGAACTTGTGATATGGAAGAAATAAAAGCGACGGAACGCATAATAAAGTTCTTTATCACAAGCGGCAATATAAAGTGACATTCTTTTGCATTAAGATTTTGTGCATCCAGCCATAATAGCGCATGACAACCTCTGCTTCCCTCTGCAAAGGGCCTATCTTTTACTTTTATCTTCTACCCTTATAGAAGAGTCATGGTGATCTTCACCTTTCCTTTTTACACTTTTTCTTTTGGCAAGCACTATGTGTTGGAGAGATCCAGATATATATATCTCCTCGGATGTAGGTTATCAGAAAGTATTATTGTTGACATTACCCTTCAGGTAAAAGGTTGGGAGGAGAAACTATAAGCCCCTATCTTTCTCTGTGTCCGACTGAGGCTTTGAACCCATAAGTATCGCGTGAGTGTTAGCAATTGTGAAAGACTAAATGATCGTTGAGTATGTGGACTTGCTGAAAAGCTCTTAAATTGACTCTTTCTGATGTTATGATAAATTGCAATTGCTTCAATGACTGAGATAATAGTTTGTTAGTTTTCAACAAATTTTCTGATTCATACTTTACCTTGTGAACGAATTGTTACTTAAACATAAGAAATTATATGAAAACATATGTTGCTATTCTAAAGATGATCATGATGCCCTCATGTCTGTATTTTATTTTATTGACACCTCTATCTCTAAACATGTGGACATATTTTCCGATATCGGCTTTCGCTTGAGGACAAGCGAGGTCAAAGCTTGGGGAGTTGATACGTCCATTTTGCATCCTGCTTTTATATTGATACTTATTGCATTATGGGCTGTTAGTACACATTACAGCATAATACTTATGCCTTTTCTCTCTTATTTTACAAGGTTTACACGAGGAGGGAGAATGTCGACAACTGGAATTCTGGGCTAGAAAAGGAGCAAATATTAGAGACCTATTTTGCACAACTCCAAAAGTCCCGAAACATCACGGAGAATCATTTTAGAATAAATAAAAAATATTGGGCAAAGAAAGCACCAGAGGGGGGCACCTGCCATCCACAAGGGTGGAGGGCGCGCCCTATCCCCTGGGCACGCACCCCTGCCTTGTGGGCCACCTGGCAGGCCCCCGATGCCCATCTTCTGCTATATGGTGTGTTTTGACCTGGAAAAAATAGAAGGGAGCTTTCGGGATGAAGCGCCGCCATCTCGAGGTGGAACCTGGGCAGAACCAATCTAGGGCTCCGGCGGAGCTATTCTGTCGGCGAAACTTCCCTCTGGGAGGGGGAAATCGAAGCCATCGTCATCACCAATGATCGTCTCATCAAAAAGGGCTCAATCTCCATCAACATCTTCACCAGTAGCATCTCCTCTCAAACCCTAGTTCATCTCTTGTGTCCGATATTTGTCTCAAAACCTCAGATTGGTACGTGTGGTTTCTAGTAGTGTTGATTAATCCTTTTAGTGGATGCTAGTTGGTTTATTTGGTGGAAGATCATATGTTCAGATCCTTAATGATAATTAATACTCCTCTAATTATGAACATGAATATGCTTTGTGAGTAATTATGTTTCTTCCCGAGGACATGGGAGATGTCTTGTTATAAGTAATCATGTGAATTTGGTATTCGTTCGATATTTTAATGAGATGTATGTTGTCTCTCCTCTAGTGGTGTTATGTGAACATTGACTACATAACACTTACACCATGATTTGGGCCTATGGGAAGGCATTGGGAAGTAATAAGTAGATGATGGGTTGCTAGAGTGACAGAAGCTTAAACCCAAGTTTATGTGTTGCTTCGTAAGGGGCTGATTTGGATCCATATGTTTCATGTTATGGTTAGATTTATCTTAATTCTTCTTTCGTAGTTGCGGATGCTTGCGAGAGGGGTTAATCATAAGTGGGAGGATTTTCCAAGTAAGGGAAGCACCCAAGCACCGGTCTACCCACATATCAAATTATCAAAGTAACGAACGCAAATCATATGAGCATGATGAAAACTAGCTTGACAATAATTTACATGTGTCCTCAGGAGCGCTTTGCTTTATATAAGAGTTCGTCCAGGCTTGTCCTTTGCTACAAAAAGGATTGGGCCACCTTGCTGCACCTTGTTTACTTTTGTTACTTATTACCCGTTATGAATTATCTTATCACAAAACTATCTATTACCGATAATTTCAGTTCTTGCAGAGAAAACCTTGCTGAAAACCGCTTGTCATTTCCTTCTGCTCCTCGTTGCGTTCGACACTCTTACTTATCGAAAGGACTATGATAGATACCCTATACTTGTGGGTCATCAATAACTTGTAACATATCCGAATTGATAACAGGTGGTCATGTTGCAAGTCTACTTATAACAGAAGGTGAATCTAAAGCAGAGCTAGATGGCAGTTCCTTACCTCCCCTCATCTTGGAGGAAAAAATCTTAGTCTTAGCATCCTTCAGATTCTTCATAGTGATAATTTGATAATAATCCCAAATAACTCCACAAATATAGCTATGGTCCCCGGCAACGGTGCCAGAAAAAGGTCTTGATAACCCACAAGTATAGGGGATCGCAACAGTTTTCGAGGGTAGAGTATTGAACCCAAATTTATCGATTCAACACAAGGGGAGCCAAAGAATATTTGCAAGTATTAGCAGTTGAGTCGTCAATTCAACCACACCTGGAGATTAATTATATGCAGCAAAGTGATCGGTAGTAAAGTAGTATGATAGTTTTGATAGTTGTAGCAACAATAACAGTAACGGTGACAGTGATAGCAATGATTTTGTAGCAAGTGCACTAATAACAATAGCAGTAGTAACTTAGCAATTCATAGGCATTGGATCAGTGAATTCGATGGATGATAGTCATCATATAACAGTCATTTCCTAGGGCAATACGACACTAGCTCCAGTTCACAAATATAATGTAGGCATGTATTCCGTAAATAGTCATACGTGCTTATGGAAAGAACTTGCATCGCATCTTTTGTCCTACCCTCCCGTGGCAGCAGGGTCCTATCGGAAACTAAGGGATATTAAGTCCTTCTTTTAATAGGGAACCGGAACAAAGCATTAACACACGATGAATATATGAACTCCTCAAACTACGGTCATCACCGGGAAGTGTCCCGACTTCTGTCACTCCGGGTTTGCCGGATCATAACACGTAGTAGGTAACTATAACGTGCAAGATCGGATCTAGAACATAGATATAATGATGATAACATAAACGGTTCAGATCTGAAATCATGGCACCTGGGCCCAAAGTGACAAGCATTAAGCATGGCAAAGGCATAGCAACATCAATCTCAGAACATAATGGATACTAGGGATCAAGCCCTAACAAAACTAACTTGATTACATGATGAATCTCATCAAACTCCTCACTGACCAGCGAGCCTACGAAGGAATTACTCACTCCCGGTGGGGAGCATCATGGAATTGGCGTTGGAGAAGGGTTGGTGATGACGAAGATCGAAGATTCCCCTCTCTGGAGCCCCAAACGGACTCCAAATATGGCCTCCCGATGAAGAACGGGAGGGGCGGTGGCTCCGTCTCGTGAAACGCGGTAATTCTTTCTCCTCGATTTTTCTCTCCAAATGTGTGATTTTATAGTATCAGGGTTGGAGTCTACAGGGCCACCAGGTGGGGACAACCCACCTGGGCGCCCTTGTAGGGGGCACCCTGGTGGGTTGTGCCCACCTAGGTGCCCCCCTCCGGTGGTTATTGGCTCCAGAAATTCTTATTTATTGAATAAAAAATCCTCGCAAAGTTTCATGCCAATCTGAGAACTTTTATTTCTGCAGAAAAACAGCAACATGGTAGTTCTGCTAAAAACATTGTCAGTCCGGGTTAGTTTCATTCAAATCATGCAAAGTAGAGTCCAAAACAAGAGGAAAAGCGTTAGGAAAAGTAGTTACGTTGGAGACGTATCAACCCACATATCAAATTATCAAATTAGTGAACACGAATCAACTAAACATGATGAAAGTTAACTAGACAATATTCCCATGTGTCGTTGAGAATGCTTTGCTCACTATAAGAAGTACTTTTGGCTTTTCCTTTGTTACAAAAGGATTGGGCCACCTTGTTGCACCTTTGTTACTATTGTTACTTGCTACTTGTTACGAAATATCTTGCTACCAAACTATTTGTTACTACTATTTACAACACTTGCAGAGAATACATTGATGAAACCGCTTGTTAATTCCTTATGCTCCTCATTGGGTTTAACACTCTTACTTACCGAAAGGACTACAATTGAAGCCATTTACTTGTGTGTCAAAGATCTGCCTGATGATGAAGTACCGCCTCCACCTATCGGCGTGGAAAACCAATACTTCGACATCGCCACTGGAGTTGGAGGGGATCAGAAAGGAGGAAGAGTGGCTCGAAGAGGAGGAGGAGGAGGGGCTCGGTGTGGAATTGCATCCCTGGTGCGGGCTTAAATAGTCGCGCCCAAGGCAAGGCGAATGGGCGGTCGACCCGCTTCAATGCGGCGTGATACGTCTCCATCGTATCTATAGTTTTCGATTGTTTCATCCCAATATTATACAACTTTCACATATTTTTGGCAACTTTTTATATGATTTATTGGACTAACCTATTCATCCAGTGCCCAGTGCCAGTTCCTGTTTGTTGCATGTTTTTTGTTTTGCGGAAAATCCATATCAAACGAAGTCCAAACATGATAAAAATTTACGTAGAATTATTTTGGAATATATGTGATTTTTGGGACTTGGAATCAACACAAACGGGGGCCCACAGTGACCACAACCCACCAGGGCATGTCGGGCACCCCCTGGCACACCCAAGTGTTTTATGCCCTCCTCCATAGATGGTTGGGGCCCTTCTTCTGGCGCAAGAAAGATAATTTATGCAAAAAAATCGTGTAAAAATTTCAGCACAGTCGGAGTTACGGATCTCCGGGAATTTAAGAAATGGCGAAGGGCCAGATCTAGGAAACGCGAAAGAGAAGGGAACAAAGAGACAGATCCAATCTCAGAGGGGCTCTCACCCCTCCGCTGCCATGGATGCCATGGACCAGAGGGGGAACTCTCCTCCCATCTGGGGGGAGGCCAAGGAAGAAGAAGAAGGAGGGGGGCTCTCCCTCCCCCCTCTCCAAGTGGCGCCGGATTGTCGCCGGGGCAAGGATCGTGACGGCGATCTACATCAACAATCTTGCTACCATCAACATCAACTATCTCCCCCTCCATGCAGCGGTGTAACACCCCTTCTCTCTGCTGTAATCTCTACTTAAACATGGTGCTCAACTCCATATATTATTTCCCAATGATATTTGGCTATCCTGTGATGTTTGAGTAGATCCATTTTGTCCTGTGGGTTAATCATGATCTTGGTTGGTATGATTGTATATTTTATTTATGGTGCTGTCCTACGGTGCCCTCTGCCTCGCACAAATGTGAGGGGTCCCCACTATAGGGTGTTGCAATATGTTCATAATTCGCTTATGGTGGGTTGAGAGAGTGATAGAAGCTTAAACCCGAGTAAGTGGGTTATGGCGTACGGGAGTAAAGAGGACTTGATACTTAATGCTATGGTTGGGTTTCATGACCTTAATGATCTTTAGTAGTTGCAGATGCTTGCTAGGGGTCCAATCATAAGTGCATATGATCCAAGTAGAGAAAGTATGTTAGCTCATGCCTCTCTCTCATATAAAATTACAAGAATGATTATCGGTACTTGTTATCGATTGCCTAGGGACAAGTGACTTTCTTGTTGACGAAAGCTATCTACTCTTATTACCTTGCAATTTATCCGTAGTTTTATTCTCGCAAAGTACTCATAGTTTTATTCTCGCAAAATAGTTCATACTTGTTCTAGGTAAAGCAAACGTCAAGTGTGCGTAGAGTTGTATCGATGGTCGATAGAACTTTAGGGAATATTTGTTCAACCTTTAGCTCCTCGTTGCGTTCGACACTCTTATTTATCAAAGAAGGATACAAATGATCCCCTATACTTGTGGGTTATCAAGACCTCTTTCTGGCGTCGTTGCCAGGGGCAATAGCATGGGGTGAATATTCTTGTGTGTGCTTGTTTGCTTTATCACTAAGTAGTTTTTATTTTCTATTCTAAGTTGTTCTCTATCTTTAGTTATAGATATGGAACACGAAACACCAAAAAAATTAGTTGTACTTGCTACTCATGGAGATGGGGACCTCCTAAAACCCTCGGTGCTTGTTATGTGAAAGATATTATGCACTACTTTGATAATCCTGAGAAAACCCCATTCAACTATATAATGAGAGTAACATTGGATCAACGTGAATACTTTAGGGATTATTACTTGACTCATAAAGGGAAATTGTTATGGGATCAAATTCATATGTTTCATTGGTATGCTCGGGAGCTATGCTTGAGATATGATTATACTTGTTGCTCTAGTATGAATGCTCCACATCTTCCCTTTTCATGTGAATTTAATGATAATGAAACCTTGGCTTCTTATGCTAGAGGTATATATGATTACTATGATGTGGAATGAATAGAAGAATTTGTTGCTTTTAAGGGTGCTTATGAAATTGAATCCGTTTTTTAAAATGTGAAGATGATGATGATGCTGGCTATAGACCTGAAAATTTTGCTATTCTTAAATATTGCTATGATAATTATGAATACAGTTGTGATATTGATGCATTCATTGAGAGAGTCTCCGCTGTCCAAGAAGAGAAAAATATTTTGCAGGAGTCTATGGAAGAAGAAATTGATGATATTGTGAGCCCATTGGATGAAAAAGATGAGGAGGAGAGCGAAGAACAAAAGGAGGAAGAGTGGATTGATCACCTGTGCCCACCTTCTAATGAGAGTAACACTTCAACTCATACATTGTTTAATGTCCCTTTGTTCTTACTAAATGATGAATGCTATTATAATTGCTATGATCCCATTGATTCGTTTGAAATATACCTTTTTGATCATGCTTGCTATGCTTGTGGCCAAGATGCCAATATGAATTATGCTTATGGAGATGAACTTGCTATAGTTCCTTATGTCAAGAATGAAATTATTGCTATTGCACCCACACATGATAGTCCTATTATCTTTTTGAATTCTCCCAACTACACTATATCGGAGAAGTTTGCTCTTATTAAGGATTACATTGATGGGTTGCATTTTACCATTTCACATGATGATTTTGATGAATATAATATGCATGTGCTTGCTGATCCTACTTGCAATTATTATGAGACAGGAACTATGAAAGTGCGTTACGTCGACTAGAGGGGGGTGAATAGGCGATTTTTATGCATTCTTCACCGAGGAATTTCAGGGTGAGGAAATTCCTAAGCGAAGAACTACTTGCAGCGGAATAAGTACTCAGGTATAAGCATAACAGAGCAACAATGTAGTCATCATGATGAAATGAAAGACAAACACAGAGTACAGAAAGCGTAAACACAGGATAAGCTGGACGAAGACAAAATAGACTGAAGAAATAGGATTGAGGAATTAGAGAAAGTCTTCAGTCAAAGTATTCAAACAGTAATGATCAGGTTCATCAACAAATAACTTAGGAAATGAAAGGGTTGAGGAAATAGAACCAGTTGGCTTGGTGAAGACAATGATTTGGTAGACCAGTTCCAACTGCTGTGATAGTTTTACGTCTGGTTGCAGCGGCTGAGTATTTAAACTCGAGAACACACAGTCCCGGACACACAGTCCTCACTGTATTCTCCTTGAGCAAAGATCACACAAACCTCGCCCAAAAGTAGTGGTAGGTCTTCACAGGTGACTTCCAAACCTTCACAGACTTGGTCACTCGGCAATCCACAATTCCTCTTGGATGCTCATACCATGACGCCTAACCGTCAGGAGGATACACAGTCCTCAAAGGTAACAAGCGTCGGTTCCACATAGGAACAATCTCTTCAGTGATGCTCAATCACTTTGGGGTTTGTAGGTTTGGGTCTGGGATTTGGGTTTTCCTCACTTGATGATTTTCGCTCAAAGTCCTTGGAGGATGGGATGCTCTCAAATGACAAGTGTCAGTTTCTCTCGGAGTAGCCAACCAGCTAGTGGTCGTAGGGGGCGGCTATTTATAGCATAGGGAGCAGCCCGAAATGATAAGACATAAATGCCCTTGTCTGATATGACCGTTAGGTGGTAGGATATTTTGGGACAGCTGGCACGCGGCACAGCAATGGTCGGATTTGAGGTTCAAATTCCTCAGAGCTATCATGTTCCTCGCTGTGAAGGCAATTTGCACTGGTGAATTCCTAACTCCTCAAATAGAACAAATTCCTCAGAGACCAGAAGATCTTCGTCTCTATCACTGAAGAAATTGACTGAACTGATATGAGATTTCCCATGGCTTCACTCGAAGGATTGGGTAGGTGTAGGATTTTGAGATGAGCATCACTTGGAAATCAGTTTCCTTAGTATTACCTCGACCCCCTTTAACAGTACGGTGTTTCCTATGACTCAAGAAAGAGAAAATGAAACTACGAAAATAGAAGTCTTCACGCTTCAGATTCCTCACATAAATATCGAAGTCTTCAAGGTCACGCCAATTTCTTCACTTTCAAAGTCTTCAGGAGAACCAAAGTGTTTAGCCGAAAACATTCATTTTTAGGGGTCGACTTTCACTATAAATATCAAACTCCTCATTGACTTATAGAGCCTGTGTACACTCACAAATGTATTAGTCCCTTAACCTATAAGTCTTCATGTCGGTGGGAAACGACACCTATGGGATCACAAGAATCCCTACTACGGTTGCGGAGCGCGGGGTTGTGAGAAGAGCGGATCAAACAGATAGCACGCGGTTCATTTATCCAGGTTTGGGCCGCGAGGATGCATAAAACCCTACTCCTGCTTTGGTGGATTGTTTATCTGTATTCTTGAGCTAGCTATGGGGCGTGAGGAGTTCCAAAAAGCCGAATCTTCCTCCTGGTCGCCTCGGGCCTCCTTTTATAGGAAAGGGGCTGCCACAGTGGCACAGAGGAGGTGGAAAGGGTACAGTGATGCGAGGTTATCCCTCGCATTACATGACAAGGCGCATTTAATGCGCCTTGCTTAGGTGTCCTTGCTTTATCGGGGACGGGGGAGAGCCCTGTCTCGTCCGTCGCCGCTCCCTCTTGTGTCGACATGCGCCCTGGCCAGCGGTGCCCGTAGTGCCATGTAGGCAGGCAGGCAGCTGAGGTGGCGCAGTGGTGGGTTTCCACGAAGATCCGTACGCCACCACGCAGGTGCCTGCCCAGCTGGTTGGGTCGGCAGCTGCATGCGAACGGCGGTGGAGGTGTGACTGGCGCGGGCCTGATGGTGGCCCCATGGGTGTTCTTGGCAAGGGCCTTGCCGGGGCCCAGGCAAGGGTCTTGCCGTGGCGCCCGCTGTCATCCCCGGCAAGGCTCTTGCCGAGGGCCTTGTGGTCCTCCTTGGCTGGGATCCCGCCAAGGATCATCACCTTCTAAAGTGTGTATCTGATCTTGAATGTCTTCACAAAGATCTGCATGCCACCACGGGGATGTCTCCCGAATCCTTGCCCCATGGGGGCAGTGGGCTCAAGGGTGACTCACTCCGTAGGTGTGGGGCGAGCTGCCACGGCAAGGGTCTTGCCAGGTTTGCTAAAGCTGCCCCCCGGCAAGGATCTTGCCGGGGGGGGTCTGCTTTATCCCCTTTGCTCTTTGTGGTCTTGGTGTTGGCGTCGTTCTGCTTATCTTCGAGCTTCGGTCTTACCTTGGCTCACCTCCCTTGCCTTGCTCAGTGTGGTGGTGCCCGTGGCTCAGACTGCCCGTGCACAGTTATAGGGGTACAAAAAGTGTACCCCTCTTTTTGTACACCGACACTTCAATACACCAAAATCACTAAGGGGCACTAGATGCACTTACAAACTACATCTCCGTCTCTCTATGTTTCCAACACGACAAAATTGCAAGAAACTGTTTATGCTATGTATTGGGCTTTACTTGATGTGCATGAATTGTTCTTTTATGACATGTTGATGCACAGGAAGAGAGTTAGACTTTGTCATTGCATGATTTATGTTGCTTTGTCCTCACTACCAAATTACAAATCATTGTCAATTCAAATTGGCTTTGATATACCTTGGGATCCGGGTGTATCCATTACTTGAGCACTTCATGCCTAGCTTAATGGCTTTAAAGAAAGCGCTGCCAGGGAGACAACCCAGAAGTTTTAGAGAGTCATTTATTTCATTTGAGTTCTTTTATAAAGTTTAAAAACAAAAAATATAGAGGGGAACCTAAAAACCTTCTAAAAGAGAAGCGATTGAAAGGTGATGCATTGGAGAAGTGAGGGTCGACCTTCAACACTTGTGTTCATGCTCATGGAAACAATGTAGAACTTTTCATGAAGATTCTCACAAAAATAATTATCCCCTTGTACAAATCCATTGTATTGTAAAATTATTGTGCCAAGATTTGCCTTTAGGATAATAGATTGCTTGTTGGTATGTGTGGTGGAGGAACAGAAACTTTGGCTGTAGCGCGTGAATTTTACTTTTTTACTGGGACATCAAAAGCTTCTCAAACTTTTTGCACAGTATTGCTATACAAATTGTTTATTTTTTCCAAATGTTTCAGAATTTTTGGAGTACCAGAAGTATGGTAGATGTTCAGATTGCTACAGACTGTCCTATTTAAGACATATTTCTGTTTTTGATGCATTATTTTGCTTGTTTTGATGAAACTATCGATTGTATCAGTGGTATAATCCATGCAAAAGTTATATTACAGTAGTTGAAATGAAAAAATAAAATATGAATTGGTTTGCAATAGTACTTAGAGTAGTGATTTGCTTTATTATATTAAAGGATCTTACCAAGCTTTCTGTTGAGTTTTGTGTGGATGAAGTGATCAAAGATCGAGGAGGTCTCGATATGAGGAGAAGGAGGAGAGGCAAGAGTTCAAGCTTGGGGATTACCAAGGAACCCCAAGTAAATATTCAAGGAGGCTCAAACATCTAAGCTTGGGGATGCCTCGAAAGGCATCCCATCTTTCTTCAACAAGTATCAGTATGTTTTCGTATTTGTTTCGTTCACGTGATATGCGTAAATCTTGGAGCGTCTTTTGCATTTAGTTTTCACTTTTCTTTCATGCACCATGCTGGTATGAGATAGTCCATGGTTGATTTATAGAATGTTCATTGCACTTCACTTATATCTTTTGAGTATGGCTTTATAGAATGCTTCATGTGCTTCACTTATATCATTTGAAGTTTGGATTGCCCTGTTTCTCTTCACATAGAAAACTGTTGTTTTGTAGAATGCTCTTTTGTTTCACTTATATTAGTTAGAGAATGGTCTTTTGTAGAAAGAATTAAACTCCCGTGCTTCACTTATATATATTTAGAGAGTCAACATGAATTGGTCAATTGCATGGTTAGTCATAAAATCCTGCATAAAACTTGTGGATCACTGAATATGATATGTTTGATTCCTTGCAATAGTTTTGCGATATAGAGATGGAATATGTGGGTGGTACTAGTAAATGGTTGTGGTTAGTAAGAATATTGGTGTTAAGGTTTGTGATTCCCGAAGCATGCACATATAGTCTCTCGTTATGCTATGATGTTGGAGCATGATTTATTATTGATTGTCTTCCTTACGAGTGGCGGTCGGGGACGAGCGATGGCCTTTTCCTACCAATCTATCCCCCTAGGGGCATGCATAGTAGTACTTTGCTTTGAGGGCTAATAAACTTTTGCAATAAGTATATGAATTTTTTATGACTAATGTGAGTCCATGGATTGTACGCGCTCTTACCTTTCCACAATTTGCTAGCCTATACAATACCGTGCATTGCCCTTCTCACCTCAAGAGTCGGTGCAAACTTCGCCGGTGCATCCAAACCCCGTGATATCACTACAAAAAAAAGACACATCCATGACATTTTGGGCCGAACGAATTTTTTCTGTCATACTTATGACACTTCTATGACGATAATTGTGACAAAATCCGATATCATCACAGATGTGGTGGGCTCCTACTTCTATGACAAAAAATCATGACATAAAATGGGCTTTTCGTCCTAGGCGGGCCGGAGACGCAGCTGCATGCCATTCTTTGGGCCATCCATGACGGGAAAAACCGTGGCAGAAGCGAGGGCGAGGAAAATTTCGGGGAGTTCCCGGTTATGGTGGGTGGTCGAGGGCCGAGCGATGCGTGTTTCTCTCGTACACGTACGCACGTGTGTGCGAGGCGTTGGGCTGTAACTGATCCCGAGCGAGGCGTTGGGCTCTAACTGAACCCGAGCGATTGCACTACAAGCTACGCGTTACTAAACTCGGGCGATCGATCGATGGCTGTTAACTAAATCAGATTGAGCGATTCCTTCGCTACTGCTGCTAACTAAAGCCGATCGATGCTGCCTCTGGATGAACAGTGAGCATTGCGGGGGGGGGGGGTGGATGAATAGTGAGCGGTGGGGTGGATGAACAGGACCCCGTGGTGTTGCCTCTGGATGAACAGGACCCCGATCGATCGAGCCGGTGGGGGCTAGATGAACAGGACCCCGTGGAGGGCTGGATGAACAGGACGAACCAGTGGAGGGCTGGATGAACAGTAGACGGTGGAGGGGTGGATGAACAGTAGCCCGTGGAGGGGGTGGTTGAACAGCAGCCCATGGAGAGGGGTGGTTGAACAGTAGCCGGTGGAGTAGCGCGCGGTGGAGGCTGGATGAACAGGAGCCCATGGATGAACAGTCGCAAGTGGATGCTGGAGGAGGTCGACGGTGGATGAATAGTAGCACGTGGAGGCTGGAGGAGGTCAACGGTGGAGATGAACAATATCACGTGGAGTCTCGTTTTGCGGTACGGCACACCCCTCCCGATGAACAGGACCCCCGTTTCTACCGTAGCGCTCCAACACAAGTCCGTTTCCTCCATTTTGCGGTACGCGACACTTCTCCCGATCAATAGGACCCCATTTTGACCGTAGGAGGTCCAACACAAGTCCATTTCCTCCGTTTTGTGGTATGCGAGACCCCTCCCGATGAACAGGATCCCGTTTCGAACGTGGTCGGTCGAACACAAGGCCGTTTCCTCCGTTCTGCGGTACACCAGGCCTCGTTTCCATCGCCTGTTCCGTCCAAGCCCTCCCGATGAACACGACGATGCATTCCGTTCCGACCCAGCCGGTTGGCTCCCCATGAACACGACAACGATGTTGTTTCTCCGTTCCGACCCGGCCATGTACACCAGTCCTGGCCATACGTATGCACGAGTAGGCGTTCGAGACCCCGCCTGTATGTACGTACGTGGCCGTATTTACTTTCCTGCACCCTGGCCATTGTACGTACATGTACATGCTATGTGCGCGCCTCTACTATCACACGTGCATGCCTCTACATCGACCAGTATGTACATACACATTCGTGACCAGAATGACAACGCTATGTACACTTCGACCAGGTGGGTCCCGACTGTCAGGCACTTCCTTGCGTGCAAAGATGTAGCTGGTGCGTCCAGCAGTCAGGGGGGCGAATCATTTTTTTGCCCGGACGCACTTCCTTGCTTGCGAAGATGTAGCTGGTGGGTCCCAGCAGTCAGGGGGAATTATTTTTGCGAAATACGGTGGCCCGTCCGGTGGATCCCTATTGTCAGGTGGAGGAATAATTATTTTGCGCGTAATAATGAGGCACTTCCTTGCGGCCGTGGTGGACCCAGCTGTCAGCCTCTCCATGTACAGTACTCTTCTAATGGAAGTCGGTCGTTGACCACGTTGACCATGCCGCGCTGAGAGCACCAGGGCGGTGGACGACGGCGAGGCCTAGGAAGGGGACAATGTGGAGCCGGGGAAGACGCGGCAGTGGAAGCCCGCGCGGAGAGGAGTACGAGGGTTCACTGGTTCGGATGCAGTGTGAGGCTGTCGTCGCTGCAGAATAACAGGGGGTGTGGGTGAGTAGAGGGATGGCCTGGCCAGCGGTGGGAGTAGTACGGGGCGGTGAGGCCTCCGTGGCATCACAGCCAGCCATGGGAGGCAGGAGCACGCGGCACGACTGGCGCTGCTTTGTGCGGCTGGAGCAAGAAGACCAGAGGTAGAAGAAGCACTACGGCCGTTGGATGGACATCGTACGGTCACTGCAGCTAGTATCATATTAACTAAGTTGACAAAGCCCTTGGTACGCGTCAACTTAGTAGGCCCACAGGTCAGCCTCCAAAACGGTGTGCCCCAGATGTCAGGGGGGAGGAATCATTTTTTGGGCGGCTGAAGCAAGAATATCTGAGATTGAAGAAGAAGCACGGCATCCGTTGGATGGACATCCAACGGCCACAGCTGCTAGAACCGTGTGTTGTTGACAAAGCCTTGCATACGCGTCAACTTAGTTTTTTTAGGGGACGCGTCAACTTAGAAGGCCCACAAGTGTGTGGCAGAGAACATATAGCCCATCTGCGATTTGTAAGAATGTACAACCCATTTTTTAATTCTAATGGAATTTACTACAACCCATTTATAGTTTGTTAAAAGTACAGCCCAACTTCTAGCTAGGACGACGATTAATAATTTCAACCAACCGCTCAAAACAGAATTCAAAACAATTTACCACATTTTGATGGGATCCGAAAAAAATTTATCCGAAGAAGAAGAAGAACTTGCCTAAGGTTAGGGGTTGTTTGGTTAGTAGGGCTGTTTGAATTGTGACTATCTTTGCCATATATAGCCACATGATTTTTGCCACACTTGCCTTAGTTGAGTTGCTCAAATTGTTAGCCACACTTTGGCTTGCCTAAGGGAATCTTGCCACACTTTTTGTGTCTATGACATGTGCGGCTCACTGCTCATAAAAAAAATCTTTGCCTTAGGTGTGGCTAGAACCAAACACCTACCTAACTTGGTCAAACTTGCCTAAGGTTAGGTGTGGCAAAGTGTGGCAAGGTGTGGCTATGAACCAAAAAACCACTAAGATTGCCACACGTAAGGTTAGGCAAGTTTGACTAACTTAGGTGAGTGTTTGGTTCAAGCCACACCTTAGGCAAGCCACACTAAGGCCCCACATGACATACACACACAAAATGTGGCAAGATTCCCTTAGGCTTGCCAACTTGTGGCTCTCATTTTGAAGAACTAATAACTTTGCCTAAGCTTAGTTGTGGCAAAGTTACTCATGAATTAAGTTCAACCATGGAGTCTTCTAGATTATACATGTGGCGGAATCTGGTGGATGATAACCAACGGTTAGTAGTGCTCATATTTGCCATCTTTGTACCATCGGATTGGCTTCATCCAACGACCAACTTTCAAAGTTTTTCGCACACTATATAGGGGGTATAGATATAGATGTGTCGGTCCATTGCAATGGATCCAAAGTATATCTATTTAGTGGAGTGCACTCTAAACACATTATCTATTTATTTTTCTCTAACCTTTCGTAGCCATGCAACCAAGCCACATAAGCTTCATGGGTGCCCCCCACATCATATTATTCATACTATGTTGACTGGAAAAAAGATAAATCACCCAAAACAAGATCTTCTCGTTTTTTGTTCCTACGATATTGTGTCTTGCACGTACCTATTACTCCATAGTTGTATAGTGGTAGTACTAGTTGTATAGTACAGACTTGGTACTAGTAGGACCAGTACTAGTATGGAATGCTCCTACTCTATCAACGAGCCCCATCTGACACCAAATTTCTTGCCTTCCATGCTACAGCTAGATCTTCCCCTCGTTTCTGTTTTCCAACCAGGCGGTGGGCGGGGTGCGGTTTGCCAATAGTCGGTTTTCTCAATGGCGGTCCCACATGAAAGTGAAAATGCTAGGCAACACGCCTTCCCTAAGCTATGTGTTGTGCCGGATGGGCCGTGGAGTACTCTCGATTCCCGTACGTGTGGGGGTGCGACGCGAACACGACAGGCCTTTTCCTTTTACTAGCAATGTGCCTGTGCGTTGCGACGGATCCAAAGTAGTAGAATAGAAGTACTTGTTCACAAACTTGAAAGAAATCACTCTTGTTTTGATATACTCCTAATATATTACTCCCTCCGTTCCTAAATATTTGTCTTTTTAGAGATTTCAAATGGACTATCACATATGGATTATATAGACATATTTTGAAGTGTAGATTCACTCATTTTGCTCCGTATGTAGTCACATATTGAAATCTCTAGAAACACAAATATTTAGGAACGGAGGGAGTACTTTTCACTCAAAATATATTTCTCATGTTGTTTTGATGAGGTGAGGGAGGGATGTGGTTGCTTTCAAGATAATAAGGGGTTTTCTGCAAATTGGAGCGAAGAAGTGGGCTATTTTTGCAAAAATGCCACAACCTACCTCACAGCCGTTAGATGCAGATCTAATGGTCAGAAACGACGGATGGCAGACACACCACCATCACCAACTGAGTCTTTTATAGGAGTAGGAGCAGAGAAACATGGATAAATTGTAACATTTGGTTCCGCTCCTTGGCATGATCGATAGATAGAAATAACGATTGGAAACGCTAGGGAGGGGCTATTTTTCGCTAGATAAGCAGGGTACGTAGTAGCTAGGTTGGTGCATCGTTGGTTTGGTCACACACGGTCCGACATGTTCTAGTGTTTCTGGCAAGATGCCCGCGCGTTGCACAAAGTTGATGGAAAAGGTAAGAACAACTTATAAGTTGAAGGATGGAGTACTAGTTACAGTGATGCATATAATTAAGTAAAGGGATCGCACATGTCGGTATTGACTGGAATGAGAATGCAATAGTGCAATAAGAATTAAGGCTACGATGATGCGATCGCAGTGGTGGTCACAGAAGGCAAGAAGAAAGATGCATCCATCAACATTCGACCTCCTCCTCCTCAACTTAGTGCGCCGGGCCACCGACCGGCGGCTAAGGAGTGGCAGCTTTTGTGGTGAGGTAGAGGTGCTTCTCAGCAAAGGCATCCAAGGCTTCCGGCCGGTTGAGGAAGGCCAACGTTGTAGCATCCTCACTGGCCTTGTAGATACCTATGTACATGATTTGCTCGTACACGTGGATGTGTAGGTCGACGAATTCTTGCAAGGCAAGGCGCCTCGCGGCGAGCGCGACCTCCAAGTGGACATTCTTTGTGGCATTGGCGGGCAGTCGTAGGGCCACCAGTGCTTGAAAGAGGTTCCGGCCATGGAAGCCGATTAGGATGGCAGGCAATGAGGAGCCCGGGCGCGCGGGCTGGAGGAGTACGGCGATGTCATCCGCGAGCTTCTTGAGGACGGTGAACTTGTTGCTGGTGGCAACGATCATCTGGTCCAACTGAGAGTCGTAGTTGGCGTCGACAGCGGCCATCCACCAGCCGGTCTCCAACACCGTCTGGAGACGATCCTCGGTGCCATGCCACAGGCCGGCGTCATGGACCATCTGGCACAGCCGCTGGCCGCTCGTGCGCATCGCCGCCATGGGTCTGGAGTGAGCTCTTTTACACTTAGTGTAGGTGCTTAGGCAAATGCTTAGGTGCGTACGATGTGGTAGATGCATTGGAATGGAGGGGCGCCTTTATATGAGGGCAAACCGCGTTGCATTCACATCGTGCAACCTCTTTTCCCGGTCCTCTTCCCATTACTTCCCTCATGCATTAATTGAAGGAGGATGCATTGGCCATTCAACATTTCGGGAACCACTACTCCCTCCCTCGTCTGCATTAAATCCGTATCGGGAACTGCGCTGCCCGCTGTCAAATTGAATACTCCCTCCGTCTAGGTGACTAAGTCATCTTACGAAAACAAAATAGTAGTCCCAAAACACATAGGCACGGTGCATTAACTCTCACGTTGTTTCTTATTTTTTGACATAAATAGAGGGATCAGCCAATAAGAGATGTGGGGCTTGTATGCTTTTAATGACTTGAGACTATGAAACATGACATGCAGTGGTCAGTTCCTTGCACGCAATGATATTAATAATTCTTAGTAGTATCATATGTTAGTATCATGTAGTACTTTATTTATTGCCATGCATGACACATAGTAGCATAGCATTTATTATGATACGGTATCATGATATGATACTCAACTCTCTCTTTCTTCATTTAATTCTATGACACCTCATCAAAATTGCCTTGTTTGCATGCATGATACTCCCTCCGTTCCTAAATATAAGTCTTTTTAGACATTTCAAATGGACTAAAACATATGGATGTATACAAACATAATTTAGAATGTAGATTCACTCATCTTGCTCCGTATGTAGTCACTTGTTGAAATCTCTAGAAAGACTTATATTTAAGAACAGAGGAAGTACTAGCTATGATACTACCATTACAACCAGCCTTAGCAAATAAACATTAAGTTCTCTCATTTTCCTCTCCACCTTGGTCACGGTGCACAATATAACATGACTTATTCACCTAGACGGAGGGAGTATATTGTACTATTTAAAAGTCGAGGGCGGGGCTTTTCCTGCGCGGTAGTCGGGGCAGTTCCGCCTAGTCGGTTCGACAGAGACGCGAGAAGATGAGGGAGTAGGCTGCTACAAACGTAGGGCTGCCTGATTTGACAGCGAGTTACTGCTAGATAGGTGGGGCCCCGTGATTTGACTTGACATTATCATTTTAACTACGGCGCTACAACCGGCATGAGTCTCCTGATTCCTGACCACCTCCATGCAGGTGCCTCTCCCAATGCTCCACCATGTAGAGGCTGGCTCTTGCATGATAGCCCATTTCTCCACTTTTTCCTTGCCTCTTTCCTCCACATATGCAAAATGCCATGTAAAGCGGGCTTATAGCCCACTATTGTAGTACTTACTTGCTCCTACAGGTGCTAAGCTTGCCACATAGGCATAAAGTCTGATGTGGCAAGTTAATTAAGAAGACAGAGACTAGTTTGGTGACCCAAGGAAGAAACGGTACTAAGCGCATGTACCTAGGTGAAAAGACAATTTTGAGTCTATAGCTAATTAAATGAAGCAAACTTAGCAACAAAAAACTAATAAGCACCTATGCATTGGGGACTTGATTACTAAGCCATTTAATGCCCTCATCACCTCATCTAAGCACCATTTCATTGGAAGAGGTAACTCCTTGGCAAATGCAATAAATACTACTCCCTCTGTCCATAATATAAGAACGTTTTTGGCACTACACTAGTGTCAAAAACGTTCTTATATTATGGGACGGAGGGAGTACGAAGAAAGAGATAGAGAGAAGTAAAAAAGTACACTTATAGCTAACCTTGTTGTAGTATGAGTGACTAAGTGATGACTATGTATGACATGCCAACATCAGATATCCTAATGCAACGTGTTAAATCTCCAAGGGCGCGACCGCGCGAGCGACGCGACGGTCGTGGTAGGCGCGACCATGATACGGGCTGCTGGCAGCCCTTGGATCTGAGATCGAACGTTAGCATGCTAAGTTGCTGAAGATTTGCAAAATAACCCTCCAGGATAGGATATTCACCCATAGGTCTAGAATCACGCCATGCAACTGTTAGATCTCAGATCCAAGGGCTCTCGAAAGCCCGTATCATGGGAGAATGGAAAGCCACTACCCTGCCATTCGCACACTAGCAGTTCGCTCCTACTCGTCCCCGAACGTCCTTTAATATTACAGTGGTTCGCTCCTAGTCGTCTCGTCCTTTCCCATTACGGCAGTTCCACTAATCCAAACCCTCCTCCCAAATCCATGGCGTCCCAAATCTCCATGATCGGCAATGAGTACAAGGTTAGAACCATCACCGACGATGAGTTCGATGTCATCTATACCCGTTCTTCCGCGACGGTGAAAGGATGCCTTGCTCGCTTTAGATGCATGTTCGAAAACTCAGATGATGAGTGAGTCGCTGGTTAGATGTTGAGTACACCACAGTCCTGGGACGAGAGAAGGATCTAAAGGAGGAAGAAGGAAGAAGCCCACCGTGATCCAGGTTTGCGTGCATGACTTATGCTTGGTCTACCACATATGCCATGCCGATGTTGAATGCCAGGATTTTAGGAACTTCCTCAAGAGCAACCTAGTCAAATTCGTTACTGTAGACTTTACGAACAATAAAAGAGTCCTGGGTCAGATAGGCCTCGTTGTAGGCAACCCCTTCGACCTCCAGAAGAATCGGCTGCTGCCCTCTGGTGGTCAGCCTTCAATGCTGACCGTAGCAGGAGCCATGGTTCATCCTTCGTACGGTAAACTGGAGAAACCTCATTACACGTTTCATCGTCATGCATGGCAGCGGAATGTACTAGATATAGACCACATCCCTATGCTACAATGGATGGCTACCTTTGTTTCAATATCTACAAGGGTTGGATGAAGAGCAAGAGCCAAGTGTGCGGTTCAAGCAAAGAAGTATCGGCCAAGAGGAAGAGGGACAAGCACGAAGTCGAGGACGTGGACGAGGACTCCGAGTAAAGTGGCAGTGTCGTTGCTCATGGTGGTTCTAATGCAGTGTCTACCGGATTAGTTGCATAGTTTAATTTCAGGTGTGCTTAGTTTAATTTGAGGGGTGTGTTGTGCTGAGCCCCCAGCAGAACTATGTTATGTTTCTTCTCGTTACTTTAACTCTTCAGTATGTACATACTAGTATTTCTTTAATAGAATTTAGCACCGCATTTAAGCACGTACTAGCTTTTTTAATAGTACTATATGCATAATTTGGCGACGAGCGCTCTCTATATGTACCACCTTTTTTAAAATTTCAAGTTTTGCTCCATGGCGCAATACATTTTCTTAAAGGCTAGAGGGCAGGGCAGTCTAGCTTGGTCGGTTTCACGAGAGGCGAGGGCCTTTGTGATTTGACGGCTCATTACTGCTGTCAAATCGAATAGTATTGCGCCACCTGCTGCACGCCCGGCTGAACACGCCTCCTCACCTCCATCAAACCCCTCCGTTAAAACCGCATGGAAACCGAGAATCCTACTCCGGCCACACGTCCGTTCATGAGCGGGCCGGAATTAAACGCAACACCGGCCGAGCTCCTTCTGTCCGCCCTCAGTTTAAACGAGGCCAGATGCCGGCCAAGCTCCAATCGTCCGCCCTCTATTTACAAGAGGCCAGACAGACAGCGGGCAAGAATCGCACCCCTCCACCGCTCCCCCATCTCCTCCTTCACCATTTTCTCCACTCTTCCGATGGCTTCCGAGGAGCCATTCTCTGACATATTACCCGGCTGGGTGGCCCGCCAAGCCCTCCGGATATGGGCGAGGCCGCTCGGTGCTTCACCAACCTCGCTTGGCTCGACGGAGCCAATTGCCGCCCCAAGCAGGCGCGTGGTTCAGCAAATCGCCGCTCCAGTTCAGCTCGATGAGGACTGTGGAGTTGCTCCATGCCGGCACGGCGGCGAGCACGCCGGTATGGGCGTCATATCGTGCCAGCAGTGTCTGCGGTGGCCGCCCCTCCCGTGTCTGTGGGCGCGCCTCCCGTTCTTGCGGCAGCGCCACGTAGGCAGAGATACAATTCGGGTGTGTGGAGAGCGACGAGTCGGTGGCCAGCTTCTCCGTGTCCACCGCCATCATCGAGGAGAAGTAGAACACAGGAGGCCGCCGCCACTTGGGACCCATGAAGGCCACCACCGAGGCGACAACTGCACATTCAGGTGGTTTCTTTGCTGCTTCGTCTCTTCCGAGGACCTTCGTCAACCCTGCAAGTGTCTGACGGACATGAGGAAGACAAAGGGATCCGCGGGCGGCCATTTAGATTATGTACTCCCTCTCCAGCTGGCAGGAAATATTTGTGCTAGGAATGGATAAATTGTATGTATCTATAACTAAAATAAGTCTAGATACATCCATTTCTAGGACAAGTATTTCCGGACGGAGGGACTATTAATTATACCAAGAGAGCCGGATTGGCACCACTTAGTTCATGTAAATGTAATGAAATCCATCATGTTTATATGAAGATCTGGCTTTTTATATGAAATCCTTCATGCTTATATGAAATAAGTCCGTGTTTGCATGAATTTCATCTAGTTGGTTAGAGTTGTGAAAATGTATGTCGCTGGCGTTTGATGTCGTCCTTCGTGGAAGGAAGTAGGAGGAAATTTGCCGGCTGCCGTTGGAGATGCTCTTATGCTGGAAATAATAGAGTGACATCCAATCCATTTGAGTTAATTGCTTGTATGATTGTCCCTCTATAAAAAGTTAATTGCATGTACAGTGTACACGTGACTTGCAGGGTGGCTACAGCTTCGTACAGAAAGTTAAAAAGAAACAAGTCCATCCTTAATCTTGTATTCTAAGTACTCTGTGGGTTCCACTGTCAGTACTGTAGCGAAAGAAGTATATATTAAATAAGTAATATATAATATAAATCTCTAAAGTTAAAAGACAGAATTTGTACTCATGTCATTGCGTTGCAAGCATCCGGTGCTAACCAGTCCAGCACATTTTTGTTGTAGACCATGCTAGAGATATATCTCCATGTCTACTCTTATACTCCATGTGTTCCTAAATATTTTTCTTTTTTAGATTTCAAATGGACTACCACATACGGATGTGTATGTAGACATATTTTAGAGTGTAGATTCACTCATTTTGCTCCGTATGTCTTTATAGGAAGGGGTCTGATTTCTCCTTGATTTATTTATGAGGTATCCAGATGGCACTGCACCGCCAAGAAAAGAGGGTAACATCAAAATTATGGACTACTTTTTTGAGTATGTTGGTAAGGTCCGGTCATAGTCACTTGTTGAAATCTCTAAAAAGACAAATACTCCCTCCGCCCAGAAATACTTGTCATCAAAATGGATAAAAGTAAATGTATCTAGACGTATTTTAGTTTTAGATACATCTCTTTTTATCCATTTTGATGACAAGTATTTTCGGACGGAGGGAGTATTTAGGAACGGAGGGAGTTAAAAACAGAGTTGGTGATGATGGTCTGTGTGCCATCCTTGCAATATAGGCCGTCGGATTTATATCTAGCGGATAGGAAAGAAACTATGGCAATTTTGCAAAAATATACCCACACCCCTCTCCACGTTCGCAAATAAGGCCTGCCCTCATTCATCCTTTTCTCTCACAAGATAAACTACTCATACAAATGCATCTTGATGTTCCATGCAACGCATGGGCATCTAACTAGTTTCTTTTAAAATAGTTGCTGCGATAATTGGGTTGAAGTGATACTCCCTCCTTTCTGGTTTATAGGGATTATCTCAAAATTTTAGTTTTCCCATTTTATAAGGCTCAATTTGGTTGTTTTCCATCACATGTTCAGATTCCAAGGTGCATTAAATCATTGCATGCAAGTATTAAGGGAAAATTGACCAATGCATGTACTTTATGCATGCATGCATTGCAATTAATGCATTGATAAACATAATTTTTTGAGGAAAACAAGAGATTTAATTAGTTGCTTTTGCAAAACTACAAAAAGTATTCCACAACTCGCCATCTACCTTGAATGGTGAGATTTTTGAATTGAGCACTATGAACCAGAAAGGAGGGAGTACGTTTTATGTCTGCCCCGAATGATTTCAGATGCACTAGTAGTAACAAATAAAAGGTTGCCTTGTTAATTAACAGAAAACAGGGTGAAAGCTATCACATGAGGCCGGTAAAAACACGGCACACTCGGTTCAGCATCATCGTCACTACAACTGTGCGCGCGCGACAAGTATACATATCAAGGGGGCTACTGAGCGAGGCACAGAGACACAGTGTTTGAGAGAGAAACCAATTGACAGGTTACAATCAGATCGAGTTGTCACCCTTCTGCTATCATTGTTGGGGTGGGGGAGGGAGAGAAAGACGTATCGAGAGTGTGAGCGGTAGGCACAGAGGCACAACTAGCGAGTGTGTGTGTATGTGTGTGTGTTTGAAAGAGGAGTAGATAGATTACTATCAAGAACGAGGTGCCACCCTACTCCTTCGATGTCAGGTAATGTGTGTGTGTGTGTGTATGTTTGAGAGAGAAGCCAGTCGATAGATTAGTATCAAGATCGAGGTGTCACCCTACTCCTTCGGTGTTGGGAAGTGTGGGTGTGTGGGTTTGTGGGTGTGTGTGGGGGGGGCAGTGACACTCACATATCTCTACGCTTATAAAAAACAGAGTTGGTGATGATGGTGTTCCTGCCATCCTGCAATATAGGGGCCATCCGATTTATATCCGACGAATAGGAAGGAAACTATGGCAATTTTGCAAAAAGATACCCACACCCCTCTCCGCATTTGCTAATAAGGCATTCCCTCGTTCATCCTTTTCTCCCACAAGATAAACTACTCATACAAATGCATCTTGATGTTCCGTGCAATGCATGGGCACCTTGCCAGTAGGGAGAAGGAGTTTGTGTGACACATATCTAGCTATATTAAGGGATAGGTAGATAGCATTTGTGCGAGGCATACTTAAAGCATCACGAAGATAAACAAACGGTGTGCATGCAAGTGCCGGAAAAATGAAGCGAGAAACAATGTGGGCACGCACGCGCGCGTGTGTGAGAGAGAGAAAGAGAGAGAGAGAGAGAGAGAGAGAGAGGGAGAGAGAGAGAGCGCGAAATCTCAAAACAAAAGGTGCTCTGTTGGAATCCCATTGTATGTATTCATATGGTTCCGGAACTCGAGTTAACCTTAGGCATATGTGTGAGACATTATTATACTTTGAGACATTAGTGGCTGTGGGTGGGCGGAATTAAAGGGGTGGGCTTGTTAGACAGAGAGAGCATGTGTGTTGCTATGTGAGAGACTTGTAGGACGGGGTAGAAAGACGAATTTAACCTTGATGGAGGGAGAGAAATACACGAAGTGCGCGTGTGTGATTCTGATGCCCACAGGGAAATGAGATATGTATGCGTGTGAGAGAGATTGCACAATTCATTCACGTATCACTATCTAGCGATCGTGGACGTGCATCGCTTGAACATAAATCAATATCTACTTCGTATCATGGCCAAAGGTACAATATCGATTCAACGCTATAAAGATTGGACACTCACATATCACATTTTTTTCTATTTAAATAAACCTTTTCAGTTGTGCATGCCAAAGTTACAATGATGTTTCTTCAAACAACCAATGTAGCTATCATGTACATGCACCATTGTTACTCTTGCATTCAAATGCATTAGTCTTGGATGATTTAAGTTGCTATTTTGAAGTAATATATGTAATATTCATATATGAATTCAACGGGTACGCAATTTATGAAATGGAGGCTATGTAATTATATGACGTAACACTTTTAAGTAGCGGTCTACAATATCCATTTCTTTTTGTGCGCCTCTACACAAACACGTCACTGCATTATGTTTAAAGTAAATAACCAATGGCACTAAATTATCTATTTACACGAGAAATACATAGGCTGAGCGTTTGATCCTTTTTTTGTGAACGCGCCACTACACCCGTAAGATTGGCCGCGCCCGTGTGAACGTCCAAGTTATCGGCGCATCATCCCGAGTTATTGTCTTTTTTTTCTCGGGTGGACTTCACATCAGTTATTAACTGCTGAGGCATGCCCTGTGTACATAGTCTAGCATGACCTTCCCGCTAGCATGGTCCAAAATTAGTTGAAACTGGATACGAACGATCTCGCGGGTGGCAAAATCTCCCGCCTCCTTCTAAAATTTCCGCCACCTTAGTCTTTAGCATGCGAAATTCCCCTTTTGTCCTTGGTGCACGGAGACCAATAGTTACAATACCGCCCTCATCTACATAATAGGTTGGGGCTGCTTTGGTAACTTCCGGTTCCCCCCACTACACGGCACCCCTATTTCCTCTCCCCCTCCCGCAAAAACGACTAACTCCATAACACTAGAGCATCTTACATCACGCCGTCCCTACTTCATCGGCCTTTCTCCCCTCCCCTCTCGAAACCCTAGACTGCTCATCCACCAGCGTACCATAGCCCATTCACTGCCAGCGGCGTCCACCTCGCCGGATCTGCTTCTGCGGCCACATCTACCCCTCCCACCTCCCCTAGAAACAAGTAGACTGCTCATCCACCACTGTACCACAGCCCATTCAGTGCCGGCCTTGTCCATGGTGCCGGATCTGCTTCACCGGTACTCTCGTCAACCGCTGCGCATCTGCAGCGGCTCATTCGTACTCCCCACTGGAGAAACTTCGTCCACACCCCCCGGAACCGCCCCACCGACGCCCCCGTCGACGGCCCCTGATCCTCTTCACCGACACCTTCCTCAACCCTACCGGAGCCGCTTCACCGACACCATCATCAACCCTACCGGAGTAGCTTTGCCTATACCATTCTCAACCCTACTGGGGCCGCTTTGCCAACTCACAAGTCCACAGCCTCAGATCCGCTTCCTCACACCCTCATCCAACCTATCGGAGCAGCTTCTGATGCCCCGTTCATGGCTGCAGATCCGCATCACCGACACCATCCTTAACCCAACCACCGGAGCAGCTTCTGACGCCCTGTCCACGGCCGTAGATCGGCATCATCGACACCATCCTTAACCCAACCACCGGAGCAGCTTCTGACGCCCCGTCCACGGCTGCAGATCCATATCGTTGACACCATCCTTAATCCAACCACCGGAGCAGCTTCACCTACGCCCTCGTCCACGGCCACAGATCCGCTTCGCCCACACCGTAGTCCACCCTACCGGAGCCGCTCCACAAATACCCTACTTGACGGTTCTAGATCTCCTTACCGGACACCGACAGCCAGCACAGCGTCATCACCCTTGATGTTTCTAACCTGATTCCCACTGTCTGGCAAGATGCCAAGCACCCGCCACGGCCTAGGTACTTATCACCTTTAAACCCGTCCAGCATCACCTGCCTGATGTACTTCAAATATACTAACAGGTCGCTGTTACCTGTTATGCATCTGGCAAAAACTACAAGGACGATGTTTCTTCTGGATCTAACAGCTTGGCCAACCAAGATCCTGGACTGGGGCATTGCTATGATCTTGTAAGTGTGTGTGTCTCTCTCTCTTGTATTGTTCTGTGCCTGCCAGCGTGCTTTGCTAGGATTTTTGACCAGTAATCCCTTTGTGCAGACAATGATTTCTACTACTGGCTGCTAAATTAGATATGTAGATGTCATAGATGATACTACCTCGTACCTCCATTCCTAAATATAAGTCTTTCTAGAGATTCCACTATAGGCTCAGAGCAAAATGAGTGAATCTACACTCGAAAATGCATCTATATACATCTGTATGTGGTCCATACTGGAATCTCTACAAAGATGTATATTTAGAAATAGAGACAATACATTACACAAAATCGTAGGTGGCATGTAGGAATTCCAGTGCACTACATTAGGCTCCCTTAGAGTGCCTGCTAGTCCAGCACACAGACTCATGGCTAGTTTATGCTATGCACACAATCGTTAATTGGTGGTTTAAATATGCGCAAGGGATATGCAATGTAGTATCATGTAGAGATGTCTGAAATTAGCCGTGTCAACTTGCAGATAGGGTTACACAATGAAAAAGTACAAGATGTATGTGGCAATTTCATGGAACATCGCAAAAAAAGGAGAGGTAGCGGTGAGCCTATATAGTGTGATATGGTACGTCACTCCTCCATTGCAATCATTGTGACATGTTATTTGTATGTCAGTTCTATTGGCCAAGTTTCTTAGGGAAAGTTATTACGAGTTATCCTAAGAAAATAAGCACCTGTGAATATAAGCTCCATGTAATAAGCCAACCAGTTCTTTTCATTGCGTTTTCAGCTTATCTTTGGTGTGATCAGTGAAAAGTCTAGATTGCGTTATATTTTTTTCATTTTGCTGCCCATATGAAAATTAATTTGACTTGCAAACATCACAAATTAACCCATTGCAGTAATTAATATGATAGGAAAATAGACCATCACTATTTTCTCAAAATGCAAATACAAAGATACCATCTACTTTGCACAATCTACTTTGGTCAATGCTTTCCATAGAGATCCCATTGCTTAATTTAAACAAAGAACGCATTACCCACATTTAAATGAAGAACAATTATTTATTGAAATTTGATGGTCCAAGTGGATGGTTATTATCATATAGCAGCACCACCTGAAAGCATCATATAGCAGCAACAGCAGCTCATAGCAACTCATCATACAGCAGCAGCAGTGTGCAATTCATCATATACCAGCAGCACCTCATAGCAATTCATCATATAGCAGCAGCAGGAGCAGCTCATAGCAATTCATCATATAGCAGCAGCAGGAGCAGCTCAGCAATTCATCATATAGCAGCAGCAGGAGCAGCTCGTAGTAATTCATCATATAGCATCAGCAGCAGCAGCTCATAGCAACTCATCATATAGCAGCAGCTCATAACAATTCATCATATAGCAGCAGCAACTCATGGAAATTCATCATATAGCAGCAGTAGGAGCAGCTCATAGCAATGCATCATATAGCAGCAGCAGAAGCAGCTCATAGAAATTCATCGTATGGTGGATTAGAATGAAAATTTGGCAAAAAATTAGAGGAGATCCTCACCTTGTTGGATGAGCTCATCCTTCAACAGCACCTCAAGGCCACGGCCTGGGAGGAGGGGAGGGGGAATAAGGTGCCTTCTGCCGCAGTGTGGCATCACTCGTACTTGTGCAGCGCTCGCCGGAGTAGTGCATTAGACGAACCACAGTGGGGAAGCTGCTGGAGACCATGAGAATGAGGGGCGGCGCCAGAGGGAGGAGCAGCCAGGGAGATTTGCCCCTACCCGCCGGCGATGTAGCCAAGCTGGAAAGAGCATCGTCGAGGACCAAGCCAGATGGGACCAGTGGCAACGGCTCGCTGGAGGAACCCTAGTGCTGCAGGTAGGGGATCGAGGTAGAGGGAAAGGGGAGAGGAGATGCAAGTGGGCAGGGCAATGATTGCTTGTGTGTTTGTTTTTACTTGAGGGTCAGGTGTGACATGGGCGTCAACAGTTGCATTTTGAGTGTAATATAGGCAGACAACAGAGTCATTTCACTATTCCCCTTCCCTTCATTTTTTAGTGAGGTTCTACCCGAAACACCCCCCTCCAAAGCGAAATTAGTTAAGCCCAAGCCCATAACTCAAAAATGACTTCTTTACATCTTTTATGGCTTATTTTGACAATAAGCCCTGAAAAGGTGGAATCGAACTGGCCCTTAACCTGCAATTCAACTGTGTGTGCAATGATGAATCACTCCTGCCTGCTATAGTGTACATTTAGGCATCATCATACATGGCATAACCTAATACATGTGCATTCCATTGTAGAATCTGGAATATGCAATGTTTATGTTAGCTCATACGTTGCACATGATGTTTAAATGCCCCTTAAATCTGGTCAGTCAAGTGATGGTCTTTAAGCCTCCTTCTTTGCTTCTTTTCTTGATATGTAAGATTTTCTCACACATCTGTTCAATTGCTTGTTTGCATCAGCCAGCCATACTAGGACTGTTTGCTTTGATTACTTGTTGTTCTTGACCTAACACTCTAACAGAGCTTATCAATGATTTAAGCACTAAGGCTGCTGTAGTGGGGCCTTCTCTAACTCATAGGTGACATAAAGGTTTGGATGTACACTAAAGTAGGCTCTCCAAGTACCTAGAGATCCAGTTTGAAGGTATGCCTAGTTTATACATAGTGCATACATAGTAAATGCTCATTTCATTGTGTGCAAGTGCAAGAGAAGCAACATGTTTCATTATGTGGTGTTGTTTTGTTATATTCTCATCCTTTTGTGTTCACAGACTGGAAAGTATGCATATTTATCTTCCAAGGAGATGAGTAACTAGTTTGTGTCACCTTGCACAGGGGGTGCAATGAAGATAAGATTGAGGATTTCCAAGTACAAGATGTTAGGAAGGAGCCTTGCAAGAGAACTAGGAGCTACGCTGGGCCTCTTCAACATGTTAAGGTAAGTCACTGTATCCAACTCAACAGTTCAATTCCTTGTTTGTTTCAGGCATAGTTAATTTGCTCTTTTCAATTGCTTTATTTGTCCTCAGTTAATGAGATTCCCAAAGAATGATGCCTGATGTTGGGTACTTGTATAACTATTAGTTGACATAATTAAAGGCCTTACCATTTAATTACTCTGCCGAAGTGTGCCTGAAGCTTTGAAGTCTATTAACCAACTATTATTGCATGAGGTTCACAATCTAGTTTATACTAGGCTAATGATTGCATAGTTTTGCTTGCTGTAGTATGTTTGTATGAAACCCTCTGTTGTTCATTATGCTCCCTAAGACTATAATTGAGCTACAGAATGGCCAACTGCTTTCTTACTTATACGCAACGTGTTGTCTAAATTTGTAACTTGTCTGTGTTTTGGATTGGGCCCCAACATCATGCTCCTCTAGTGAGCTAAGAGAGATTTATGTATGCAGGCTACACAGACTACCTTTTTATAATTTTTAAAATATCACCTGCTTATGCTTCATGACGTGTAACATTATTGTTAGTCCTGTTTTGCCATGTACTCCCTCCGTCCCAAAATAAGTGTCTTAGCTTTGTACTAGCTCTAGTACAAAGTTGTACTAACCTTGAGACACTTATTTTGGGACAGAGGGAGTACAAAATAGTGTCTTGCTCGCTTCACTGTTGTAACTATATTTTCGCCCTAGTCATGTGTACTTACAGAAACATTTCAGGATGAAGTGACATCAACACAAAGATCTGTGAGCAGTGTGGCATGGCCATTACCGAATGATTATGGATTGGAATTGGAATGTGATGATGTTCTCGAGCATCAACTAGAGGTGGCAAGACAATGTGTACATGATTCTCAATGTACAATCAACAAGTTGAGACTGGACATGCAGGTATTAGATACAGGTGTCAAAAAATGAAACAAGACACTGAGGTAACCACGAAGGAATTGGAGATTTTGCAGACTGAAATTTGTGCTATCTGAATCTGGCCAATCCATGATGTTAAGTTGATGCGCGTCCATGATGTATGAGCTGTATTTGCCTAGTGTATGTAATTTGTTGTTTGTGTATGCTTTATTATCACCGGTGCCGAACCATAATGCCCAGTGGGTATAATCGGCTGTAATTTCTTGATTGTATAGTGTAGGATTATTCTACGTTTCTATGCCTTGGTCTCTTTGTTGTATTGTGTATGTTTTTTAGAGGTGATAGTATAGAGTAGGATAATTCTTTGAATACACTCCATCGTTCAAACGGGAGCCAACTCGACCAAACGTTGTAGTGACCATGGCCCTCCACGGGCTGTACGATCCATGGGCCATCTACGGGACGGATGATCCATGGACCTCTATGGGCTGTCGGATCCAAGGGCCTCCTATGGGCCGTCGGATCCATGGGCCTTCAATGGGCCGTCAGATCCATGGGCCTTCTACGTCCCATAGGATCCATGGGCCTTGTACGGGCCGTCTCATCTATGGGCCTTGTACGGGGCGTTTAATGGGCCGTAAACGGGCTAGAGTGGAAATCGTACATTTTATGGGCTAACCATAACGGGCCGTTAATAGGCCTATTTGATGATGCTATGAAAATGGCCCAACAGATTAACGGGCCACAAACGGGCCGACTGTATCCACGGGCTGAATTTGGCCCACAAGTAGAAAAGGCCAGTAACGGGCCGTAAGTAACTGAATGGTGGAAATGAGCCCAAGAATAAATGGGCCCTAAGAAGGCCGAAAGGTACCACAGGCTAGAAATGGCCCAATGGAATAATGGGCCGCTAATGGGTATAAAGCGATACACTATTCATTACGGGCCGTTAGTGGGCCAAGAGTTACAAAGGGACTCCTATGGGCCGAAAGACGTCATGGGCCATACATGGGCCGGAAGTTACAACAGGCTGGAATCATATTGGACGGCCCGGATGATGCTACTGGGCGTAATACCGTTTGGCCGTAACGGGCCGTGAGTTAGCGGGCTGTAAATGGGCTATATGCGAACATGTCGTTAACAGGCTTTTCGTGGGCCGGCCTTTTCACAAGAATGGGCCTCTGTTCGGCCGTGCCACATGTCGATGTATCATAGGCGCCTTGTGTCCAATGAGTGGATGACATCTGTCCCAACGTGGAGCCGACACGTGTTTCCTCCGTCCAATGACGATTTTACACGTGGAAAATCCCCATTGGTCGGGGCTGTTAACGGGTTATCGGATCCAAAACCGGATCTGATAGCTTAATGGCATTCCGTTATGGTGGATGCCACGTGCCGGTCACCCTTGACGAAAGCACTTCTGTGACACGCGATTTATCATCATGGAAGTGGACACTTCCGTGATGATTATTTTGGTAATGTCATGGAACACTTCTATGACAGCACAGGTATGACTATCTTGATTCTGTCATAAAATCGTCATGGTTGTACATGCATGACAAAAAAACGCGACCTACTGTGACAAACACGTATCATCACGGAAGTGTATTTTTTTAGTGTATGATACGCTCTTCACACATAAGCCTTATTATATCTTCCTCAAAACAGCCACCATACCTACCTATTATGGCATTTCCATAGCTATTTCGAGATATATTGACATGCAACTTCCATCACTTCCGTTTTGATAACTTGAGCATTCATTGTCATATTGCTTTGCATGATCGTAAGATAGCTAGCATGATATTTCCATGGCTTGTCCATTTTTTGATATCGTTGTTATGCTAGATCATAGCCCAATCCCGGTACACTGCCAGAGGCATCTATGTAGAGTCATATTTTGTTATAGGTATCGAGTTGTAATTTTTATTTCTTTTGAGTTATAAGTAAATAGAAGTGTGATGATCATCATCATTCATTATTAGAGCATGTCCCAGTGAGGAAAGGATGATGCAGACTATGATTCCCCCACAAGTCGGGATGAGACTCCGGACAAAGAGAGAAAGAAAATAAAAGAAAAAAAGAAAAAGAAAGATAAGGGGCATTGTTACTATCCTTTACCACACTTGTGCTCCAAAGTAGCACCATGTTTTTCATATAGAGAGTCTCCTATTTAGTCACTTTCATATACTAGTGGGAATTTTTGAAGGAAATATGCCCTAGAGGCAATAAATAAAGTTTTTATTTATATTTACTTATATCATGATAAATGTTTATTATTCATGCTAGAATTGTATTAACCGGAAACTTAGTACATGTGTGAATACATAGACAAAACATAGTGTCCCTAGTATGCATCTACTTGACTAGCTCGTTAATTAAAGATGGTTATGTTTCCCAACCATAGACATGTGTTGTCATTTGATGAACGGGATCACATCATTAGGACAATGATGTGATGGACAAGACCCATCCGTTAGCTTAGCATTATGATCGTTACAGTTTCATTGCTACTGCTTTCTTCATGACTTATACACGTTCCTCAGACTATGAGATTATGCAACTCCTGAATACCGGAGGAACACCTTGTGTGCTATCAAACGTCACAACATAACTAGGTGATTATAAAGATGCTCGACAGGTGTCTTCGAAGGTGTTTGTTGGGTTGGCATAGATAGAGATTAGGATTGTCACTCCGTGTGTGCGGAGAGGTATCTTTGGGCCCTCTCGGTAATGCTCATCACTATAAGCCTTGCAAGTAATGCGACTAATGAGTTAGTTACGGAACAAGTAAAGAGACTTGCCGATAACGAGATTGAACTAGGTATGATGATACCGATGATCGAATCTCGAGCAAGTAACATACCGATGACAAAGGGAACAACGTATGTTGTTGTGCGGTTTGACCGATAAAGATCTTCATAGAATATGTAGGAGCCAATATGAGCATCCAGGTTCCGCTATTGATTATTGATCGGAGATATGTCTCGATCATGTCTACATAGTTCTCGAACCCGTAGGGTCCGCACGCTTAACGTTCGATGACGATTTGTATTATGAGTTATGTGATTTGATGACCGAAGTTTGTTCGGAGTCCCGGATAAGATCACAGACAGGACGAGGAGTCGCAAAATGGTTGAGAGGTAAAGATTCATATATTGGAAGGCTATATTTGGACATTGGGAAGGTTCCGAGTGATTCAGGTATTTTTTGGAGTACCGGGGAGTTACGGGAATTCACCGGGAGAAGTAATGGGCCTTATTGGGCCACACAGGAAAGGAGGAGGCATGCCAAGGGGAGGTGACACGCCCTCCCCCCATGGGTACGAATTGGACTAGGGGAAGGGGGCGGCGCCCCCTTGCCCTTTCCTACTCCCTCTCTCTTTCCCTCTTTCCTTCTCTCCTACTCCAAAAAGGAAAGGGATTCCTACTAGGACTTGGAAGTCCTAGCAGGACTTGGAAGTCCTAGCAGGACTCCATTCTCTTGGCGCGCCCCTAGGGGGCCGGCCTCTCTCCCTCCCTCCTTTACATACGTGGGCAGGGGGCACCCCAAGGACACACCAAGTTTTGCCTTAGGCGTGTGCGGTGCCCCCCTCCATAGTTACACACCTCGATCACATCGTCGTGGTGCTTAGGTGAAGCCCTGCGCCGGTAACATCATCATCACCGTGGCCATACCATCGTGCTGATGGAACTCACCTTCATCCTCAACTGGATCAAGAGCACGAGGGACGTCATCGAGTTGAACGTGTGCTGAACGCGGAGGTGTCGTACATTCGGTACTTGGATCGGTTGGATCACGAAGATGTTCGACTACATCAACCGTGTTACTAAACGCTTCCGCTTTTGGTCTACTAGGGTACGTGGACACACTCTCCCCTCTCGTTGCTATGTATCTCCTAGATAGATCTTGCGTGATCGTAGGAAGAATTTGAAATTACTATGTTCCCCAACAGTGGCATCAGAGCTAGGTCTAGGCGTAGATGTTTTATTCACGAGTAGAACACAAAGAGTTGTATGCGATAATAGTCATACTGCTTACCACCAACGTCTTACTTTGATTCTGCGGTATTGTTGGATGAAGCGGCCTGGACCGACATTACATGACCGCGTTCATGAGACTGGTTCTATCGACGTGCTTTCGCACATAGGTGGCTGGCGGGTGTCTGTTTCTCCAACTTTAGTTGAATTGAGTTTGAATATGGCGGTCCTTGTTGAAGGTTAAAAGAGCACACTTGACAAAAAATTGTTGTGGTTTTGATGCGTAGGTAAGAATGGTTCTTGCTAGAAGCCCGTAGCAGCCACGTAAATTTTGCAACAACAAAGTAGAGGACATCTAACTTGTTTTTGCAGGGCTTGCTGTGATGTGATATGGTCAAGACATGATGTGATATAAATGGTTGTATGATATGATCATGTTTTGTAACAGAGTTATCGGCAACTGGCAGGAGCCATATGGTTGTCGCTTTATTGTATGCAATGCAATCTCCATGTAATTGCTTTACTTTATCACTAAGCGGTAGCGATAGTCCTAGAAGTAATAGTTGGCGAGACGACAATGATGCTATGATGGAGATTCAAGGTGTCGTGCCGGTGACGATGGAGATCATGACGATGCTTCAGTGATGGAGATCATAAGCACAAGATGTGATGGCCATATCATGTCACATATTTTGATTGCATGTGATGTTTGTCTTTTATGCCTCTTATTTTGCTTAGTACAATAGTAGCATTATAAGATGATCCCGTACAGAATTTCAAGGTATAAGTGTTCTCCCTGAGTATGCACTGTTGTGACAGTTCGTCGTGCCGAGACACCACGTGATGATCGGGTGTGATAAGATCTATGTTCACGTACAACGGGTGCAAGCCAGTTTTGCACATGAAGAATACTCGGGTTAAACTTGACGAGCCTAGCATATGCAGATATGGCCTCGGAACACTAGTGACCGAAAGATCGAGCCTGAATCATATAGTAGATATGATCAACATAGAGATGTTCACCATTGAAAATTACTCCATCTCACGTGATGATCGGACATGGTTTAGTTCATATGGATCACGTGATCATTTAGATGACTGGAGGGATGTCTATCTAAGTGGGAGTTCTTACGTAATATGATTAATTCAACTTTAATTTATCATGAACTTAGTCCTGATAGTATTTTGCAAATTATGTTGTAGATCAATAGCTGGCGTTGTAGCTTCCCTTTATTTTTGATATGTTCCTAGAGGAAAATAAGTTGAAAGATGATAGTAGCAAAGATGCGGACCGGGTCCGTGATCTGAGGTTTATCCTCATTGTTGCACAGAAGAATTATATCCTTGATGCACCGCCAGGTGACAGACCTATTGCAGGAGCAGACACAGATGTTATGAACGTTTGGCTAGCTCAATATGATGACTACTTGATAGTTTAGTGCACCATTCTTTACGGCTTAGAACCGGGACTTCAAAAACATTTTGAATGCCATAGAGCATATGAGATGTTCCGCGAGCTGAAATTGGTATTTCAGACTCATGCCCGTGTCGAGAGGTATGAGACCTCCGACAAGTAATTCACATAAAAGATGGAGGAGAATTGCTCAACTAGTGACCATGTACTCAGAATGTCTGGGTACTACAATCGCTTGAATCAAGTGGGAGTTAATCTTCTAGATAAGATAGTGATTGACAGAGTTATCTAGTCACCATCACCAAGTTACTGGAACTTCGTGATGAACCATAGTATGGAAGGGATGACGAAAACGATTCCCAAGCTCTTCGTGATGCTAAAATCAACAAATGTAGAAATAAATAAAAAGCATCAAGTGTTGATGATTGACAAGACCACTAGTTTCAAGAAAATGGCAAGGGGAAAGAAAGGGAACTTCAAATAGAATGACAAATAAGTTGTCACTCCCGTGAAGAAGCCCAAAACTAGACTTAAGTCTGAAACTGAGTGCTTCTACTGCAAAGGAAATGGTTACTGGAAGCGGAAATACCCCAAATATTTGGTGGAAAAGAGGGATGGAAAAGTGAACAAAGGTATATTTAATATACAGGTTTTTGATGTGTACCTTGCTAGTGTTCATAGTAGCCCCTGGGTATTCGATACTTGTTCGGTTGCTAAGACGAGTAACTCAAAATAGGAGTTACAGAATAAATAGAGACTAGTTAAGGATGAAGTGACAATGTATGTTGGAAGTGGTTCCAAGATTGATATGATCATCATCGCACACTCCCTATACTCTCGGGATTAGTGTTGAACCTAAATAAATGTTATTTGGTGTTTGCGTTGAGCATGAATAAGATTAGATCATGTTTATTGCAATACAGTTATTCATTTAAGACAGAGAATAATTGTTATTCTGTTTACATGAATAAAACCTTCTATGGTCATACACCCAACGTTGATGGTTTACTGAATCTCGATCATGGTAATACACATATTCATAATATTGATGCCAAAAGATGCAAAGTTGATAGTGATAGTGCAACTTATTTGTGGCACTGCCGTTTGGGTCATATCGGTGTAAAGTGCATGAAGAAACTCCATAAAGATGGACTTTTGGAATCACTTGATTATGAATCATTTGATACTTATGAACCGTGCCTTATGGGCAAGATGACTAAAACTCCGTTCTCCGAAACAATGGAACGAGATAGTGACTTATTAGAAATAATACATACCAATGTATGCGGTCCAATAAGTATTGATGCTCGTGGCGGGTATCGTTATTTTCTGACCTTCACAAATGATTAAGAAGATATGGGTATATCTACTTAATGAAACACAGGTTTGAAACATTTGAAAAGTTCAAAGAATTTCAGAGTAAAGTGGAGAAACATCGTAACAAGAAAATAAAAGTTTCTACGATCTGATCATGGAGGAGAATGTTTGAGTTACGAGTCTGGACTTCATTTAAAACAATGTGGAATAATTTCACAGCTCATGCCACCTGTAACACCACAGCGTAATGGTGTGTCCGAACGTTGTAACCGCACTTTATTGGATATGGTGCGATCTATGATGTCTCTTACCGATTTACCACTATCATTTTGGGGTTATACATTAGAGACAGCTGCATTCACTTTAAACAGGGCATTGTTAAAATTCATTGAGACGACACCGTATGAACTATGGTTTGATAAGAAACCTAAGCCGTCATTTCTTACAGTTTGGGGTTGTGATGCTTATGTGAAAAAAGCTTCAACCTGATAAGCTCGAACCCAAATCGGAGAAGTGCATCTTCATAGGATACCCAAAGGAAACTGTTGGGTACACCTTCTATCACAGATCCGAAGGCAAGATATTTGTTGCTAAGAATGGCTCCTTTCTAGAGAAGGAGTTTCTCTCGAAAGAAGTGAGTGGGAGCAAAGTATAACTTGATAAGGTAATTGTACCTTCTCCCGAATTGGAAAGTAGTTCATCACATAAATCAGTTCCAGTCATTCCTACACCAATTAGCGATGAACCTAATGATGATGATCATGAAACTTCAGATCAAGTTACTACCGAATCTCATAGGTCAACCAGAGTGCCGTCCGCACCAGAGTGGTACTGTAAACCTATTCTGGAAGTCATATTACTAGACCATGATGAACCTGCAAACTATGAGGAAGCGATGATGAGCCCAGATTCTGCAAAATGGCTTGTGGCCATGAAATCTGAGATGGAATCCATGTATGAGAACAAAGTGTGGACTTTGGTGGACTTGCTCGATGATCAGCAACACATAGAAAATAAATGTATCTTCAAGAGGAAGACGGACACTTATAGTATTGTTATTATCTACAAAACTCGACTTGTCACAAAAGGTTTTTGACAAGTTCAAGGTGTTGACTACGATGAGATTTTATCAAATGTAGTGATGCTTAAATCCGTCTGAATCATGTTAGCATTTGCCATATTTTATGAAATCTGGCAGATGGTTTTATACAGACTTTTAGATAAGCCGGTATTTACAAGAAAGTGAGTGGGAGCTCTGTAGCATTCCTAATATTATATGTGGATGACATACTGTTAATTGGAAATGATATAGAATTTCTGGATAGCACAAAGGGATACTTGAATAAGAGTTTTTCAATGAAAGACCACGGTGAAGCTGCTTACATATTGGGCATCAAGATCTATAGAGATAGATCAAGACGCTTAATTGGACTTTCACAAAGCACATACCTTGATAAAGTTTTTGAAGAAGTTCAAAATGCATCAGTCAAAGTAAGGGTTCTTGCCTGTGTTACAAGGTGTAAAGTTGAGTAAGACTAAAAGCTCGACCACGACAGAAGATAGAAAGAGAATGAAAGTCATTCCCTATGCCTCAGTCATAGGTTCTATAAAGTATTCTATGTTGTGTACCAGACCTATTGTGTACCTTGCCATGAGCTTGGCAAGGGGGTACAATAGTGATCTAGGAGTAAACCACTGGACAGTGGTCAAAATTATCCTTAGTAAGGACTAAGGAAATATTTCTTGGTTATGGAAGTTATAAAGAGTCCGTCATAAAGAGTTACGTTGCCGCAAGCTTTTACACCGATCCAGATGACTCTGAGTCTCAATCTGGATACATATTCGCTAAAGTAGCTCCATGCAGAGCATTGTAGACATAGAATATTTGCAAAATACATACGGCTCTGAATATGACAGACCCATTGACTAAACTTCTCTCACAAGCAAAACATGATCACACCTTAGTACTCTTTGGGTGTTTATCACATAGCAATGTGAACTAGATTATTGACTCTGGTAAACACTTTGGTTGTTGGTCACATGGCGATGTGAGCTATGGGTATTAATCACATATAGATGTGAACTATTTATGTTAAATCACATGGCGATGTGAACTAGATTATTGACTCTAGTGCAAGAGGGAGACTGAAGGAAAATATGCCCTAGAGGCAATAATAAAGTTGTTATTTATATTTCCTTATACCATGATAAATGTTTATTATTCATGCTAGAATTGTATTAACCGGAAACTTAGTACATGTGTGAATACATAGACAAAACATAATGTCCCTAGTATGCCTCTACTTTGACTAGCTCGTTAATCAAAGATGGTTATGTTTCCTAACCATAGACACGTGTTGTCATTTGATGAACGGGATCACATCATTATGAGAATGATGTGATGGACAAGACCCATCCGTTAGCTTAGCATTATGATCGTTACAGTTTCATTGCTACTGCTTTCTTCATGACTTATACACGTTCCTCAGACTATGAGAATATGCAACTCCTGAATACCGGAGGAACACCTTGTGTGCTATCAAATGTCACAATATAACTGGGTGATTATAAAGATGCTCTACAGGTGTCTCCGAAGGTGTTTGTTGGGTTGGCATAGATCGAGATTAGGAATTGTCACTCCATGTATCGGAGAGGTATCTCTGGGCCCTCTCGGTAATGCTCATCACTATAACCTTGCAAGAAATGTGACTTATGAGTTAGTTGCAGGATGAAGCATTATGGAACGAGTAAAGAGACTTGGCGGTAATGAGATTGAACTAGGTATGATGATACCAACGATCGAATATTAGGCAAGTAACATACCGATGACAAAGGGAATAATGTATGTTGTTGTGCGGTTTGACCGATAAAGATCTTCGTAGAATATGTAGGATCCAATATGAGCACCTAGGATCAAATAAGGCATTCCCTCGTTCATCCAGAATGACAACGCTACGTACGCTTCGACCAGGTGGGTCCCGACTGTCAGGCACTTCCTTACCTGCAAAGATGTAGCTGGTGGGTCCCAGCAGTCAGGGGGGGCGAATCGTTTTGGTTTTTTTTGCCCGAACGCACTTCCTTGCGTGCGAAGATGTAGCTGGTGGGTCCCAGCAGTCAGGGGGGCTGTCGGTGTCAAAACTGGCGGATCTCGGGTAGGGGGTCCCGAACTGTGCGTCTAGGCGGATGGTAACAGGAGACAAGGGACATGATGTTTTTACCCAGGTTCGGGCCCTCTCGATGCAGGTAAAACCCTACTCCTACTTGATTAATATTGATGATAGGGGTAGTACAAGAGTAGATCTACCACGAGATCAAGGAGGCTAAACCCTAGAAGCTAGCCTATGGTATGATTGTTGTTTTGTTGTTCATCCTACGGACTAAAACCCTCCGGTTTATATAGACACCGGAGAGGGCTAGGGTTACACAGAGTCGGTTACAATGGTAGGATATCTACATATCCGTATCGCCAAGCTTGCCTTCCACGCCAAGGAAAGTCCCTTCCGGACATGGGACGAAGTCTTCAATCTTGTATCTTCATAGTCCAGGAGTCCGGCTGAAGGTATAGTCTGGCTATCCGAACACCCCCTAATCCAGGACTCCCTCAGTAGCCCCTGAACCAGGCTTCAATGACGATGAGTCCGGCGCGTAGATTGTTTTCGGCATTGCAAGGCGGGTTCCTCCTCCAAGTACTTCATAGAAGATTTCAGACACAAGGATAGTGTCCGGCTCTGCAAAATAAGTTTCCACATATTGCCATAGAGAGAATAATATTTACACCAATCTAATCTGCTGACGTATTCCGCAGCGTGACATCACACCACGACCAAGCCTTTATTCGAATCGTTTTATTGTCCCACCTCAGCGTGTTATTGGAGGCGGTTTCCTTGGCACGTCTTGTCAAAGCAGAGATCATGTCCCCTTAATTTGCGGGATTCTCATCAATACGGACGTGGGTAACCCAGTCGTGCCCATTGGTATGTTTTCTCGATCAAAAGCAAGTCTCAAACGCTCACGGGGAGGGCCCTTGGTATTCGACCTCTTATAAAGAGACCAAGGCCTTACTCCTTTCTTTCAATCTCAAACAAGTTCGCCCTTCGCCTCGAGTTCCAACACCCAAGGCCCCAGATTTCAGGCGCTTCGGACCTCTGACAATGTCCGGATTCGACCTTCAAGGCCGATGGATGCCCTCCTCCGTCATGGAGGAGGACGTGCTGAAGCTGAGAGAGGCCAGGTTCTTGACCGGTGAAATCTCGCATAGGCTGCCTGCTCAAGGGCAGGTCGTTCCTACTCCCAAGCCCGGTGAGAGCGTGGTGTTTATGTCTCACTTCCTTCGGGGGCTGGGCTTCCCTATGGACCCCTTCGTAAGGGGGATCATGTTTTATTATGGGCTGGAATTTCATGACTTGGCTCCGGAGTCCATCCTCCATATCTCATCGTTCATCGTTGTGTGCGAAGCCTTCCTACGCACTCCTCCTCACTTTGGATTGTGGCTCAAGACTTTTAAAGTAGAGCCGAAGATGATCGAGGGGCAGTACGCGGAGTGCGGAGGTGCTTTTATAAGCAAAAGTGCTGGTGCTCCATGGCCCGTGGGCTCTTTTCAAGAGGAGTCCAGCTTATGGCAACGAGAGTGGTTTTACATCACCGCTCCCAGGGGCACCAAGTGGGTGGCGCCACCCGCCTTTCGCTCGGGTCCCCCACCGCAGCTAGCGTCATGGGTCAATAAAGGATTGGACTGGGGGCCATCCAAGGATGTGCCTTTGCTGCAGGGCCGTATCCGAGATCTCCTAGAAAGAGACATCAGTCTGGTCATAGTAGCGCAGGTCATGCTGATTCGCCGGACCTTGCCCTACAAACATCGCCCCCTCCGCCTATGGGAATTCAATCCGGAGGGACCACGAACTCTCCAACATTTTATGGGTGCGACACCCATGGAGATGTATCAATTGTTCTTCGGATCACAAGCAATGTGCCCGGACTCGACCGAGGATGCAGGTCTGAGCTGGAATCGTCCGGATACTCAAGTAAGTAGCCCCGTACCCGGACACTCTATCCATATTGTTATCATAAAATTGTCCTTAAAAGAACTGTCCCTTAAGTAGGAGTGGATAGCGAAAGCGAAGCTAATCAGGTGTCCGGCCCCTCTCCCGGAGACCATGCCGGATCCCTTGTTAACCAGAATGCGGGAGGTCGTGCCTTTAGAAGAAGGCGAAGGGGGGAACAAGGAAGCTACCGCCTCCCCGAAGGAGGCTGTCGAAAAAGGAGGAATCGAGAAGTCCTCTACCCAGGGGAGGAAGAGGACGGCCTCTGAAGACCCGGAAACCATGGTCTCAAAGCGGGGGAAGAAATCTTCATCAGAGGGTCCTGCGCCAGAGGATGCCTCGGCCGAACTGTTCCCTCAAGGGGATCAGCCCTCCACCGAGCCGTAAGTAAAGAGGGGAGTTTAAAATGAGAGACATCCCCATTTTTATTTCCGAGGAAAATAACCGAAATTTTACCTTGTAGTTCGGATCTCCGCCCTTCTCAGCAGAGCTCATCTTCAGGGGATCTTCTTCCTGAGATGATGGAGAGCGGCACGCCTCCCCTGCCGTACCGCCTTGTGAGGCGGGCGACCCTGAGGTGTCGTCACAGAGGGTTTCTCCGAATCCGGCAGGGCCGGAAGGTAGCCATGCGGCCCCCCAAAGCCCTCTGCATCTGGCCTTCGAAGAGGGCCATCGGGCAAGTCTAGCATGGTCTAGTTTACGGGCGGAGGAGCTGAAGGATCTGCTCGGGCGAGCGTCTATCTTGGAAGAACACCGTGCGTTGATGGGTACGGTGATTGAGGGGATTGCATCCGCGGAGAACGGGTTGCACGAGGCTGTCAGAAGTTTGTTGACAGGTTTTGAGGTACGCAAAATGATGCACCTTTTGACAGTTTTGCGTATATAAAATGCGTCCTGTATAGATAGTAGCCCCTGAGACTTTGCGTGATGTCAAAAATGACGGCGCGCGGAGGATCATAATCCCAGGTATAATATGTCTCCTTTCTGATGCAGGTGGCGAAGTGTCCGGTGGCCAGCCGGACTGATGAATTTGCCGAGCTAAAGCGGCAACTTGACGTGGCAGATGCCGACATCGCGCTTGTCAACAAGCGGCTTGACGAGGCACAAGGTATGTTATTTCTCCGGCGGCATTTAGTAAGAGGAGCTTGACGCTAGTATCTTACGACGTACGCGCTTGATGCAGATGGTGCTGCCGCCGTGGAGGGTCTTCGGGCGGAACTTGCCCGAGCCAAGGAGCAAGCCAGAAAAAGTGATGCGGCTGCCGGAAAGGCAATTGAAGAGCTGAAAGCCGAACAGGCTGCTCACTGCCGAAGCAAGAGGGAAATGTCCGTGAAGCTGAAAAGCGCTACTGACCGTTGCATGCTTCTTGAAAAAGAAGACTGGGCGGAACAGACGGACCTGGAGAAGGCCATTGCCGATGCCAAGGATGCTCACTCTGCGATGAGAGCTATGAAGGAGGAGCTACGTCAAGCCGGAGAAATCGCGGCTGGAAAGCCCTTTATGCTGCGGAGGAAGTTTTGTGATCCGAAACATGCTCCGTTGGACCGGATGTGGAGTACGGCGGACACCTATCTGGATTTGGCAGCGAGTGCCGCAGATGCGACCGAACACTTCCGGGATCAAGAAGATCGCGAAGTGGAAAAGCTTTTCTAGTCGCAGTTCCACAATCCAGAGCGTCCACTGTCGTTAGACGATCGTTTAGCCGAATGGGCCGAGCTAAATAGGATGTCCAGACTCGCCATGAAATATGTCATGAGTCATCTGTGGCCGGGGAGGCCAGAGCCGAAGAGTTATTTCAACTTGGTGCAGCAGTTCCTTGGTGCGGTGCCGCATATCAATGCAATGAAGAAGTCAGCGTGCATCGAGGGTGCGCGGATGGCTCTTGCCCGTGTCAAGACACACTGGGCGGAGATGGAGACCACCGCTGTTGCATCCCAAGACTCGGACGAAAGCTGAGTACCTGCCGAGCACTATTTTCAGGAAGTTCTGCCAGGCGCTCGTTTAATAGAGACGCAGTGCTCGAAGGATACTATGTTCGAATAGCATATATTGTTGTAAAACGATGCTTTAATAAATTTGTAAAGCTTTTTATACTTGTGCCTGCAAGTTATTATAATACCTCATGTGCGGCCGTTTAAGATATATGTATATATAATTTGAAAGATGGCAGTTGTCGGCTTCAGCCCCCATGCAAATAATGCGGGGGTGTTCGCAGAAGGCGCATTTTCACACTTGATCCAACGTCTTGGTCCTACAAAGGAGGTGATAGCGCAGCGAACTAGGCAACCGGACTATATTGCTTTATCACTTTCACTTGGCCATAGGAGCTTGACAGTGAGGCTACTTATATAGCCCTTGGTGGCGCTTGCGCTCGCCCGAACTCGGGGCGCATATGTGCCTAGCCGGGAAACGGCCCTTCGTTAATGTGGAGGAATCCTAAAGATTCCGGTAAGTGATCGAGTGGTTGACCAGTCTCGCGCTATATCATGACAGTCAGTTTTTGGCTTTCTCTACCGAGGTGCTCGCCTGGCCGAATCGGGGCACAATCGCAGTAGTTCTCCTGGCGCCGCCTTAGCCGATAGAGCGGAACGTAAGGCAGCAAAACACAGGAGCCGTGCAAACCCAACATTTGACCAAAGACATGATTCGGAGCTGATGCATATAAGGCCAAACTCGCGACGCCGAACACTCCCTAAGGTATTCGGTCTTTTATGAAATAGGGCAGAACATCACCCGTGGTTATAAGCCCCTGATGTCCAGGTACGTGCAAAACTCTAACGTGGCCAATGCCAAAATGCCAGCCTCCTCCTCGGCTGTACAGAGAATCCGAGGGATGTGTATCAATAAGAGACAGTAAAAAAGGTTTACACAGGGTCTTAATCTAAAAATAATCCTTGGGACGGGTCCCTGCTGCACGTCTGCACCTGTGTCTCTGTTGTGCCGTGTCCTGGACGGGCGTAGCATGGTGTTCATCTACAAGAGAGAGGAATTTAGCTGAAAGGAAAAAGAATAATAGTGCGGAATGTACACTGTACTGGATAAACAATGTATAATTTGTAGGACGGGTGAACTGGAGCCTTATTGTCGTGTATTTTACATACGCGAAGTGTCGGGTGGTAGGTGCGACATATGCCAACGGGTGGCTTATCATTGTGGGAGCCAGTAAGACATCACCGGTGCCTGGAAGCGGGATGAGGCAAAGACATGCACGCCGGCGAATCTTACCCAGCTTCGGGGCTCTTCGTGGAGATAACACCCCTACTGCTGCTCTGCGGGGTCTCCGCATGATCACTAGATGAACGTGTGGCTACAAGGTGCTCCTTGAGCTGTTTGGCGAGAGGAAGAAGAAGGGCACGACTAGCTCTCCTCTCCTTTCTATGTGGTGTCTGGAACTAGCTTCGATCTCTCTCTTGCATGGGTGCCCCGGGGGATTTATACAGGCCTACCCCCCGGGGGTACAATTGTAATCCGACTGGGGTGGGCCCCAGCCGTCAGTGTCTACGCTCGCCGGCTTCTGCGCCAGCTACTAGGGCCCGCCGGCTGGTGGGACCCGCCGGCTGCCGGCTCCTTGGTCGACAGGCAGGCCCCACTGTCATGGGCCTTGTCGGTGGCTGGTTACTGTTGCTCAATCCTGGTGACGAGGGCTTCGCCGCGGTGGGCGTGGCTATAGTGCCGCCGTCCGTCGGGTGATCGCTGTAGCCTCACAGCGTCTTATCTCCTTAATGGGGCGTCTCCTTCGAGGGAGGTGGCAAGCCGGCTATGGGGAGCCGGCTCTGTCTTGGGCCAACTGGGGGAGGCCTGGCCGCCTTCGGGTGTCTCTTTGCCCGAAGGGGCCCACCGCCCGTGGGCTGTGCTGACGGCCCGTCGTGGGTGACATCAGGGTCAACATGGCAACAGTGCTGCGCCGGACGGGTCATGGCCACCCCGTACGGCGCACTGTGCCAGGCGTGCTCTGGGATTCGGGGGTGGCAGGCTTTACTGTAGCCACGCCCCGTCACATCGCCGTTATGTGGATGCAGACTTCGAGGGTACGATCTTGACCACTTTGTGGGAGCCGGCTTCTTGGAGTCGGCCTTCTCGCGGTCGGCTTCTTGGAGCCGACCCCCCCATGGCTTTCTTCATGAGGGCTAAATCCGGGCCTCCTTCCGATAGTCGGCCTGGGAGACAGCCGGCAAGGGGAAGGCGGCCTCACGTCTTGGACTCTTGAGGGCCGGATCGGCTCGTTATTTTTTCAGAAGGGCCAGGGGGAGCCGGCTAGGCTACCCGTGGTCATTTACTCTGACAGTAGTCCCCGAAGCTGATCGAGCTTCGAGGCTGATAAAGGGACGAGAAGCTAGGTTAGCTTCCTATCCTTGGAGCCGGCTTTGCTTGTGCGCGCCGTCTTCGAAAAGCTCCGTATCTTTTTAGGCGGGAGCAAAGGTCGGCCTGCGAGCTGACCGCGCCCCACCCCGCGGGCCACGTGGTAAGAAAAACCTGCCAGCGCACGCGCGCGATGGGATGCCGCCGCAGGCCCGGGCCCGCCACTTATAGGCCTCGGCCCAAGTGCGGATCTTCTGCGGCCCACAACGGACCGCTCGCCTACCCGCGGTGGTTTCATTATGCCATCAAGGCGCAATAATCACGGGTCGTGGGGGAGTGGGCGCAGTTGATCCCATGCTGCCCCACTCCACACCTCCTCGGTTCCGCCGCGCGGGTCTATAAGTAGGGGGAGGAGAGGGAGCGGCAGAGGCTCGCACGCTCTCCCTCGCTCCACCCTTTCTCGCCTTCCTTCTCCTTCCTTCCGCCGCCGCAGCGACCCATCGCCGCGCCGCTCCGCTGTCGGACCTCTCGGTTCCTTCGGTCCCGCCGTAGAGGGGGTGTGCGCCTCTCCGCCGTCGCATCGCCTTGTTCCTTCGGTGCCGCCGTAGCGGGGTCGTGCGCATCTCCGCCATCGCGTCGTCTTGTTCCTCGCCGCGTCGCACCCATAGCGTTGTTGAGCTCGTGGGATGGCTCCAACGTCCAGGAGGACCACGTTGAGTTCCTCCGCCAGACGCGGCGTCTGCCGGGCGCGAACTACGTGCAGGTTCGTCGTGCGCCGGCGAGGGAGATTTCGCCGGCACCGGAGGAGGGCGAGCGGGTAATCTTCCGCTCGCACTGCCTACGCGGCTTTGGCCTCCCGGCGAGCGGATTCCTTCGCGCCTTTCTTGAGTTTTACCACCTCCAGCCGCATCACCTCACACCCAACATGGTGATGCTGCTGTCGGCTTTCGTCACCCTGTGCGAGGGCTTTCTTGGGGTTCTCCCCACTCTCGAGCTCTGGGGAGAATTCTTCCAGTGCAAGCTCGGCACCGTTGTCACGGGCGTGCCCGCCCCCTACGGAGCCTTCATCGCCATGAGGCAGATGAGCGAGAACAATTTGTTCTCGTCCATCCCGCTGATCCAGTCGGTGAAGCTCTGGCAAAAGTCTTATTTTTACATGAAGAACGTCGCCCAGCAAGGCGACTTCATCAACCTGCCGGCTTACGTAGCTGGCCCGCCGGCTGGGTGGCAACCCTCGTGGAGCTACCGGGCCAGGTCATTGTCTCAGGCCGGGAACGCAGCCATCGCCCGGCTCCGGGTGATGATCCAGTCGGAGGGCCTGACTGGAGCCGACCTGGTGGCCGCCTTCGTGGAGCGCCGAATACTTCCGCTCCAAGGCCGGCCTCACATGATTTGTCAGATGAGCGGCCGCTTCGACCCGTGCTGGCTGAGCACCAGGGAGATGCCTCATGTCAAGGTGTCTTACATGGTGAACTACATCTCCAACTGCAAGCTCGCCGAAGATTGGCGATATGGCAAGGGGTCGTATTCTCGCGCCAACCCCCCGCCTGTTGTAAGTTTTTCTTCTTTTCTTCCTTTGGAAGCCAGTCTCATGATGGCCGACTTCTGATTGATTGGTTTGCCCTTGGCAGAACCCTCTTCTTCCGCCGATGGCCAGGGCCGCAGGGGTAGAGCGCCAGCTCTTCCCCGACCGCACGGTGGACGACGTCGATGATCCGGACCTGGGAGCGGCCGCCATGGAAGATGCCGAAGGCAACGAGGCAGGCGGCGCGAGGCTCGGGGCCGGCCTTGAGGACTGGGCAGACGATGACGAGGTCGAAGCCGTTCCGCACCGCCAGCCGGCGCCTGATCATCAAGGCGCGGGCCCGTCTGCCGCGCCGACTGCCTGTGGCGGCACGCAGAAACGCCGGGCTGTGTCGACCTACTTCGGCAGCCGGCCGAAGAAGCCCAAGGGTTCCACAGCGGCGACCAGGCGGGAGGAGGCGGCCATGAAGGCGGCCCGCTTCCGCAAGGCGGTGAAACAGCCGCAGGCGATCTCGGCGTAAGTGTGAAGCGTCTTGTATTTTTTGTTGTCTTCTTCGATTGAGACTCTTCTAAACTTTTCTTCGCTCGCCGGGCAGGGCACCACTTTCCCTCGAGCGAGGTCCTGGCAGCTCCGTAGTCGGGCCGACTGGAGGGTCCTTAGGCTCCCGCCGCGTGGATCCCCGCGCCGACCTCATGGAGGCCACGGAGCAGAACGCACGGGAGGCACGGGAGGAGCGGGAGGCGGCGGAGCGAAGGACCGCCCAGGCGGCGAAGGAGTAGGCCGATACGGCGGCCAAGGCCCGGGCGGAGGCGGCGGTTGCGGAGAGGGAGGCGGAGGCTTCGCGCAACCATCCTCCGCAGCTCGTCGTTCCCCTCCGCGCCATGGCCCCCGACATCCTCGTGCCCCCGTCGGAGGAGGTCGACCGAGATCCACCCGTGATGGAGAGGAGGGAGGACCACGTGGTCTTCGTGGAGGAGGCGCCGCAGACGGCACCGACTGGAGCGGGCCAAGGCGGCCGACTAGCCGTGGCGCCAGAGCAGCCGGCCGGGGGCGAGCCAGAGGCAGGAGCCGGCCTCGAGGTGCAGCCGGCATTTCGCCGGCGCGTAGAGGGAGCTATCTCCGCGTCGAAGCCGCACAGAGCTGCGGGCGCCGGCCGGACGGCGGAGGCCCTAGAGGCGGCCAGCGCCAGCACGTCCGAGTGGACGCCCAGCGGGGGGACGGCCGAGCTGAACACGGCGGCCCAGGAGGTCCGGAACCGGCTTCAAGCCCAGGCCGCTTCGCTGCAGCGATATACCCAAGAGTTCCTCATGACGCGGGCCGTCATCCGGGTGAGCCTTCTGGCCTTGGTTGTTTTGCTTTTTTGATTTCTTCCATGGGGGCGCGTCAGCGCACCCACTGGGTGTAGTCCCCGAGTTCCGAGTCGGCTGCTGAGCAGGCGGCTTGGAACTTACTAGGTCCTGACAGCTATCTTATTCTTGCATCCTGTCTGATCTTTTAGGAATACCATAACCTCCGTGATGCTGCCTTCAACTCCCAGGCTCAGGAGGTGGGCCAGAAGACCGAGGACCAGATCAACAGCCAGAGTGCGTGCTTAGTCTCGTTCATCTCCTGTGGGGGCGCGTCAGCGCACCCACTGGGTGTAGTCCCCGAGATTCGGGCCGACTGCTGAGCAGTCGGGTCAGATCTTCCCTGACGACTTCTTCCTTATTGATTTTTCCTTTGTCTTCGTGCTTGCAGGAGCCAATGCCGACTTGAGGGAGAAGCTGAGCGGGGCCCAGGCCACCCTTCGTGCCAAGGAAGCCGAGTGCAATGCCTTAGTCCTGGAGCATGACCGCTTGGCCAAGAAGTTGGCCGACCAGGAGGAGAACCACAAGGCGGGCCTGAAGAAGGTGTAGGACAGCGTGGATGCCCTCAAAGCTGAGTTTGAGACCGAAGCGGCGGGCTGGGGTGAGGCAAAACAAGCGCTGAGCGAGGGCTATGGCCGGATTGAGGATATGATCGATGGTAAACGCCTTCCTCACTCCTTGCTTTCCCCTTGCCCCCTGATTTGTGTTCTGACTTGTGCTGCTTTTTGTTCTTTGTGCAGACTACTTCCCTGGCTACTCCGTCCTTGCCACCCAGATCATCGAGGCCCACCACGAGGCGCGCCGGTAGGCAGGGGCTGAAATCGCGCCGGACGCAAGCCGGACGCTTGAGGAGCAACTCTTGGCGGTCCAAGCCCGGCTGCAGCCGGCTCACCGCATGCTCCGCCGCCTCCAGCGCGCCGGGGCGCAGGTGTTGGCCGCCCTCTGACGAGGCGAGACGATTCCCCGCACCCCGAGTCGGACTGCCGACTGGCTGGAGGTTGCGGTTGGCCGCTTCGAGGCCTGGAAGGCATCGGCAGCCCGGCTTGGAGCTGGGCGGGCGCTGGAGTTCGTCCGAGCCTGGTATCCCGGGCTGAACCTGGACCAGCTGCGCACCTGGCGGCTGGAAGCCGACGAGGAGATGGAGGAGGTGCGGCCGCCAATCGCTCAGCGTGCCTCGACGATCGCCGAGTGCACCGACATCAGCACCTTTGCTCCTGAGATAAATGACAACGGTGTTGCCCAGTTGGAGGAATGGTTCGGGCTGAACCCAGCAGAGGGCAAGGACTCGGCGGAGGAGATCGCCTCCAGCGATGAAGGCGAAGACGACGAAGGAGAGGAAGGCGAAGACGTCGAGCCGGCCGGCGAAGCGGCCAGCCAGCCTCAGCCTGACCGTGCCTCCAGCAAAGAGGCGCGTGCTAGCGCGCCCTCTGCGGGAGGTGGTGATCATGCCGAGGTTCGCCAGCCGGCCACTCCTCCAGCCAGCACTGCCATCTCCACCGACCTGCCCGACTCGCCAGTCGCTCCCTTGGCTTAATCTGCCGTCCTTGCTTTTCCTGCTTGTTACTTTTTGAACAATTTTTATTAAACTTGCGCAGTTCCACCCACTAGGGGTGTATTCAAACTATGTTGAATGCTGGCCTTTTGAAGGTCTTTTGTGTAAATATGATCGTGTGTGTGTTTGGCTTCCATTCGCGTATGCTTTTTATCCTTAGGCTGTTTCCTTTGCCGCCCTCCCATTTTGGGAAGGCAAGTACTCGAGCTTTCTTAGATTGAAGCGAGGTGAATGGAAGCCGGCTGGCCGGCTACTCTGGTAGTCGATCGGCGGTGGGAGAGAAACTGGCTTTTGTTATATTAGTCCGTTAGTCCCTAGCCGTTTTTCGTGTGGGCGTCCTTTCCTGACTTTAACTCTTGCCAGCCGGACAGCCGGTTTCTTCGAACTGCGAATTTTGGCAAGAGAAGGCTTGGGTGCCGGCACACTACTTGTCTGACCGCGGGTAGGACTTCTAATATAACTCGAGGCGGCCAGTCCCCGGGCCGACTAGTCGAACCCGGCACCGGACGAAAAAAGTGAATCTAATGACATGATCATAAGCATGATACTCTTCATTTATAGATAAAAGACGGCAGTCCCCGAGCTCTCCTCGGGGGGCCTATTGTCCCGTACTTAGTACAAAAGTTAGCGTGATACATACTGCATTTCAACTGTAAAATCTTCGGAGGAGGTTGGCATTCCATGGTCGTTCCGACTCCTTGCCGGAGTCGTCTCTCTTTCGTGCCTTCGGCTTCTGCGCGTCGATTAGGTAGTAGGAATCGTTGCCTAAAGCTTTGCTGATGACGAAGGGGCCCTCCCAAGGGGCCCAGAGCTTGTGCTGGCCGGTTGTTCGCTGGATCAGCCGGAGCATGAGGTCGCCCTCTTGGAAAGATCTTGGTCTGACCTTCCGGCTGTGGAAGCGGCGCAAGCCCTGCTGGTAGATGGCGGACCGACTAAGGGCTAACAGCCGGCCCTCTTCCAGCAGGTCGACACCGTCTTCTCGTGCTTGCCTGGCCTCCGCCTCCGTGTACATGGTTACCCGAGGTGATTCGAACTCGATGTCAGTTGGGATGACCGCCTCGGCACCATACACGAGGAAGAAGGGAGTGAAGCCTGTTGACTTGTTTGGGGTAGTGCGCAGACTCCAGAGGACGGCCGGCAGCTCATCGAGCCAACAGCCGGCCGAACGTTCTAGTGGTACGACCATTTGGGGCTTGATGCCGGAAAGGATGAGGCCGTTGGCTCGCTTGACTTGGCCGTTTGACTGCGGGTAGGCAACAGACGCTAAGTCCAACCGGATGCCCTGCGTCGCGCAGAAACGTGCCAATGCTTCCTTGGCGAAATTCGTGCCGTTGTCGGTGATGATGCTGTGTGGCACGCCGTACCGAGTTGTTATATCTGCAATGAATGTTACAGCAGTCGGCCCATTCAGCTTCTTGATCGGCTTTGCCTCAATCCATTTGGTGAATTTGTCCACGGCGACAAGCAGATGTGTCATGCCGCCGCGCGCCATCTTGAATGGGCCCACCATGTCCAGTCCCCAAACGGTGAAGGGCCAAGTGAGGGGAATGGTCATGAGTGCCGAAGCCGGCATGTGTTGCTTGGAGCTGAAGATTTGGCACCCTTTGCAATGTTTAACTATCTCCTTGGCGTCATCCAAAGCAGTCGGCCAAAAGAAACCATGGCAGAAAGCTTTGGCGACGAGTGATCTTGAGGCTGCATGGTGGCCGCATTCTCCTTGGTGGATGTCTCTGAGGATTGCAATGCCCTTCTCTTGCTCGACGCATTGCTGGAGGACTCTAGTGACACTGCGCTTGATGAGCTCTCTGTTGACGATTGTGTATGCTCCGGCTCGGTGTTGGACTTGTCTTGCCCCTGTTTCGTCAGCCGGCAGATCTTGATTTATTAGGAAGTTGAGGATGGTCTGGGCCCATGATGGAGTTGCGACTTCTTCTATTGCCAACACAGCTATTGCGACCAGGGCGGGCGGGCTGGGTGGTGAATGCTGGAGTCGGCCGTCGGCTGTTGTGTTGGTGCAGTCCCCGGGCCGACTACCGCAGTCCCCGGGTCGGGCGTAACTACGGAAGTCCCCGAGCCGCCTACTAACGTCCCGGGCCGACTATCGAAGTCCCCGGGTTACTTGCTTGGTTCTTCGAGCCAGACCCGGCCGCGTCGGGGTCAGGCAGCACGAAGATGGAATCGGACTCTGGAGATGGCTTGATAGACGGCTTGAGGAGGCGTTGTAGAGAGACACCGGTTGGTATCGCCTGCCGAGTGGAGCCTATTCGAGCCAGGGTCTCTGCTGGCTCATTGTCGGCTCGCGGTACGTGGAGGAACTCGCATCCTTCAAAGTACCCGCTGATCTGCTGAACGAGGAAGTGGTAGCTTGCCATATTTGCGTCCTTGGCGTCCCAGTCGCCGGATGACTGCTGGACTACCAAGTACGAGTTGCCGTAACATAGGATCCGGCAGATGCCGAGTTATTTAGCAAGCCAGAGCCCGTGTACGAGCGCCTCGTACTCGGCCACGTTGTTGGAGGCGGCAAAGTGAATTTGCAGCATGTATCTGAGCTTGTCGCCTTTGGGAGAGGTGAGGATGACGCTGGCTCCCAAGCCGGTGCGCATCTTGGACCCATCGAAGTGCATGCGCTAATGAGTGGAGTCGGGAGCTGGCGGCAGGTACTGGGTCTTGGCCCAGTCGACGAGGAAGTCGGCCAATGCTTGGGACTTGATGGCGGTGCGAGGCTGGTAGAAGATCGTGTAGGGGGGCAGCTTGATGGCCCATTTTGCCACCCGGCCGGATGCATCCCGGCTGCCTATGATCTCGGCCAGCGGGGTGGTGCATACGACCGTGATGGGATGCTCTTGGAAGTAGGGCTTCAGCTTCTTGGCGGCGAAGTACACGCCATAGCACATCTTCTGGTAGTGCGGGTAGTTCTGCTTCGAGGTAGACAGCACCTCACTCAAATAGTACACCGGCCTCTGGACCGGCTGGGCTCGGCCCTCTTCTGGGCGCTGGACTATGATGATGGTGCTGACCACCCGGCTGGTTGCAGCAACGTAGAGGAGCATGGGCTCTTTCCCAGCCGGCGCCGCCAGGACAGGCGGCATGTCCAGCATCTTCTTCAGCTCGTGAAAAGCTTGGTCGGCTTGGTCATTCCACTCGAAGTGAGTGGTCTTCTTCATGAGGCAGTAGAGGGGGAGAGCTTTCTCTCCGAGCCGGCTGATGAAGCGGCTTAGGGAGGCCAAGCACCCGGTGAACTTCTGGACTTCTCGAAGTTTGGTGGGAATCGCCATCCTCTCAATTGCCTTGATCTTTACTAGGTTGCATTCGATGCCGCGTTCGGAGACCAGGAAGCCTAGGAGCTGGCCGGCTGGCACTCCGAACACGCATTTCTCGGGGTTGAGCTTGATCTGGAACCGACGCAGGTTCTCAAATGTTTCCTTGAGGTCTTCCAGCAAGGTGCCGCGCTTCTCCATCTTCACCACAATGTCGTCTACGTAGACGTGGGCATTTCTGCCGAGCTGCTTGAGGAGGCACTTCTGCATGCAACGCTGAAAAGTGGCACCGGCATTTCTTAAGCCGAATGTCATAGTCAGGTAGCAGAAAGCTCCGAATGGCATGATGAAGGCGGTCTTCAGGCAGTCAGCCGGATCTAACTTTATCTGGTGGTATCCTGAGTAAGCATCCAAGAAACTCAACAGCTCGCATCCGGCCGTGGAGTCTATCACTTGATCAATCCTTGGGAGGGCAAAGGGATCTTTGGGGCAGGCCTTGTTGAGGCTCGTGTAGTCTATGCACATGCACCACTTGTTGTTCTTCTTTAGCACGAGGACCAGGTTGGCGAGCCACTCTGGAAAGAAAACCTCCATAATGAAGCCAGCTGCCAGAAATCGGGCTATCTCTTCTCCTACAATCCTTCTTTTCTCCTCCGACAGTCGGCGGAGGGGTTGTTTGACTAGTTTTGCGTCTTCTCGGACGTGTAGCTTGTGCTCGGTGAATTCCTTCGGAACACCCGGCATGTCCTTGGGGGACCATGCAAAGATGTCCCGATTCTCACGGAGGAAATCGGCGAGCTCGCCTTCCTATTTGCTGTTTAGGTTTGCCCCGATGACGGCAAACCTCTCTGGGTGCTCGGGGTCATGAGGTATCTTCTTCATCTCCTTGGCCGGCTGGAAAGATCCTTGGGCATCACCATACTTGGGATCGGGGGACAGGGCCGACTGTTTGCTGGCCATGGCCACGACTCGGTCCAACATCTTCTTTTCTTCGGCAATCACAAGGGACTCGGCCAGCCGGCTGCTGGCTGCCGCACACTCGGAAGATTTCTTGTAATCGCCGGCTATGGTGATGATGCCCTTGGCGCTCGGCATCTTCATCTTGAGGAAAGCATAGTGGGGAACAACCATGAACCTGGCCAAGGCAGGTCGGCCAAGCAATGCATGGTAGGGGCTCTCCAGGCCCACCACTTCAAACCAGATCGCTTCCCGGCGGAAATGATCCTTGTCCCAAAATAGTACATCAATCTTGATCTTGCCAATGGGGGCGCAGGACAGGCCAGGTACAATGCCATGGAACACAGTCCGAGTAGGCATGAGTTGCTTCGTCTTGACGTTCAGCTTCTCCAGGGTGTCACGGTACAGGATGTTGATGCTGCTCCCGCCGTCTATCAGCACGCGGGAGAAACGGGCGGCACGTTTGTCTGTTGCAAGGGTGGCATCCAAAACCAACGCATAAGAGCCGAGAGATGGCATCACCTCTGGGTGGTCGGCCCGGCTCCAGCTGATAGGTTTTTCTGACCAGTGCATGTGCTCGGCGGGGTTGGCGGCGACCATGTTGACTTCCTGGTGCTCTCGGTGTCTGCTGCGCCGGTCTTCGGGCTGGCTCGTAAAGATGACATAAGCGGCATGCTCGTCGTGGAACTCATCGTGCACGGCTCCGACTGCAGGCCGAGCGGTCGGCGGCTGCGGAGCCAGAGGCGGTGGACCGGCAGGCGGAGGCGGCGCGAGCCCTTCGCCTTTGGAGATTCGGGTGAGCCAGTGGCACTTCTGGGTTGTGTGGTTGGACGGCTTCGCGCCGCTGTGGAACTTGCATGGGGCGTCGAGAGTTTGCTCGTAGGAGAAGGCCGGCTGCCAAGCTGGCTTGCCGCCCCTCTGCTTCTTGGGTGCGGGTCGCCCTTCGGGCTACTCGTCTTCGACTGTGGCCACCTGCCGACTGGTGGAGGGCGGCCCGAGGCCCTTGCGCTTGTGGTCGTTCTGGTGTGGGCGTCGGCCGGAGTCCCCAGCCGGCGTCTTGGGCGCCGGGTTGAGTACCTTCCCGGACGCGTCTACCCGGAGTTCGGTCTTCATTGAGGAGTCGGCGGTGGCGTACTTGTCCGCTATGACCAGAAGCTCGTCGAGGGTAGTTGGCTCGTCGCAGAGGAGCTTGTGCTTGAGGAGGGTGCCTTCTCGGCACCCGGCAGTGAAGTATTCTATGGCTTGCACCTCCTGCACCCCTTCGCAGGAGTTGTGGAGCTCGGCCCAATGCGTGAGGTAGTCGCGAGTGGACTCGGCGGGGCCTTGTACGCACAAGGAGAGCTGTCTGGGCTTGGGAGCCCGCTTGTAGGTGCTAGTGAAGTTGCGGACAAAGGCTTCTGTGAAGTCTAGCCAGCTATTGATGCTGTACGACTTGAGGCTGTTGAGCCAGGTCCGCGATGTGCCCTGCAGCATGAGGGGCACGCACTTCACGGCAACGCGCCTGTTGCCGTTTGCTATGCTAACCGCCATGGAGTAGTCGATCAACCAATCTTTCGGCTTCACGGAGCCGTTGTACTTGGGCGTGTCTCTTGGGAGCGAGAACCCTTTGGGGAAAGGCTCGTCGCGGATGCGGGGGGCGAAGCAAGGCGGGCCGACATCATCTTCTTCTTCTGGCGCCAGGGATCGCGCTAGGCGGTCGATCCGATGGCGGGCGTCATTCTCGCCGACTCCTTCGCGGAAACCTAGTCGGCCACTGAGAGTCGGATGCGTGACAGGCGGTGGGGTGGGATATCTCTCCCCACGAGGCGGAGGCGGAGGCGGGTTGCCCCGCCGCTCCACAGCCCGGGGATGGCCTTCTGCGTCTCGCTCGATGGAGATTCGGGTTCGGGTTCGGCTGGCAGCCGACTCTTTCTCGTGTCGCGCGCGGGTTTTACCCATAGTCGGCGTCCGGGACGTCGCGCCGTGCTCTTGGCGCGGGGGAGGGCTTTTCGTGCGAGCGTCAGCTTCGTGCCGCTACGCGGCCGCATCGATTAGCTGATGGATGCGTCTGGTCATGTGGGGGAGTTCTTCGGCCCCCAGTCCGCCTAACTCATCTACGGCCGCCTGGGCGGCGCGCAGATTCTCGAGTGGAGTAGCGTAGACTGGGCGGTCGACTCCTAGCGTGTCGGCGAGGGCAGCGCCACGCTGTCTGACAACGTCGGCCCGACTTGGCCCGCCTGGGGGAGGCGTGCCAAAGGCGGCGCGGTCAGCCTCGCGCCAGTGGGCCTCAGTGAGGCGTCTCTTGGAAGCCAACTTCCGGCCCTCCGCGAGGAGGGTGAGGCGGCGAGCCTCCAGTGCTTCGGCGTCGGCATCGGCCAGGAGGGGGATGGACAAGTCGTGGGCCGCCACATGCGGGGCATCATGGGCGCTCTCGCCAGAGGCGCCGCCGTGGCCGATGACCATCACCTCGGTGGTGATAGCGTCGCAGCCATCGGCCCGGGGAAGCGGGTCGTTGTAGATCGTGACGTTAGTGGGGAAAGTGTCGAGCGAGGCCGTGTCGGAGTCGACAGGCATCGGATCGGTGGAGCCAACAGACTCCAAGTCCACAGAAGGCTCGCCGGAGACGTGGAGCTTGTCGAGGAGGTTGACGAGGTGGTCGGTGCCCGCATCAGAGGCGAGCTCGTCGGAGATGAGGGTCTTGTCAAGGAGATCGGCAAGGCCGCTCGCTGCGCAGACATTGGTGACGCCTTGCAGCGCGTCGTGGCAAGCGCCATCGGGCGTGCCGGGCTGGCGACGCTCGCTAGGGAGGAAGAGGGTTCCCGTCCAGAACAGGTCTTCGGACGACGGTGCACCTGTCCCCACGGTGGGCGCCAAATGTCGGGTGGTAGGTGCGACATATGCCAACGGGTGGCTTATCATTGTGGGAGCCAGTAAGACGTCGCCGGTGCCTGGAAGCGGGATGAGGTGAAGACATGCACGCCGGTGAATCATACCCAGCTTCGGGGCTCTCCGTGGAGATAACACCCCTACTGCTGCTCTGCGGGGTCTCCGCATGATCACTAGATGAAAGTCTGGCTACAAGGTGCTCCTTGAGCTGTTTGGCGAGAGGAAGAAGAAGGGCACGGCTAGCTCTCCTCTCCTTTCTATGTGGTGTCTGGAACTAGCTTCGATCTCTCTCTTGCATGGGTGCCCCGAGGGGTTTATATAGGCCTACCCCCCGGGGGTACAATGGTAATCCGGCTGGGGTGGGCCCCAGCCATCAGTGTCTATGCTCGCCGGCTTCTGCGCCGGCTGCTGGGGCCCGCCGGCTGGTGGGTCCTGCCGGCTGTAGGCTCCTTGGTCGACAGGCAGGCCCCACTGTCATGGGCCTTGTCGGTGGCTGGTTACTGTTGCTCAATCCTGGTGACGAGGGCTTCGCCGAGGTGGGCGTGGCTACAGTGCCGCCGTCCGGCGGGTGATCGTTGTAGCCTCACCGCGTCTTGTCTCCTTAATGGGGCGTCTCCTTCGAGGGAGGTGGCAAGCCGGCTGTGGGGAGCCGGCTCTGTCTTGGGCTGACTGGGGGAGGCCTGGCCGCCTTCGGGTGTCTCTCTGCCCGAAGGGGCCCACCGCCAGTGGGCCATGCTGACGGCCCATCGTGGGTGACATCAGGGTCAACATGGCAACAGTGTTGCGCCGGACGGGTCATGGCCACCCCGTACGGCGCACTGTGCCAGGCGTGCTCCGGGATTCGGGGGTGGCAGGCTTTACTTTAGCCACGCCCCGTCACATCGCCGTTATGTGGATGCAGACTTCAAGGGTACGATCTTGACCGCTTTGTGGGAGCCGGCTTCTTGGAGTCGGCCTTCTCGCGGCCGGCTTCTTGGAGCCGGCCCTCCCACGGCTTTCTTCATGAGGGCTAAAGTCGGGCCTCCTTCCGATAGTCGGTCTGGGAGACAGCCGGCAAGGGGAAGGTGGCCCCACATCTTGGACTCTTGAGGGCCGGATCGGCTCGTATTTTTTTCAGGAGGGCCAGGGGGAGCCGGCTAGGCTACCCGTGGTCATTTACTCCGACACGAAGGCCCTTGTATAGGGGTGTATGGCTACTAAGCCTTTATCCGTTATATGTTTGCTCCGGACTCGCCTAACCGAGCCCGTGGTCTTGACGACCTGGCAGATGCTTTAGTTTGTGAATTTGTTTTAAGTCATGGCTGTCGAGGCAGCCGCATATTCTTTCGCGCTTGAGGCACACTTAATATTGCCCCTTATTGAGATGACGCCTCGTGGACCGGGCATTTTGAGCGTAAGAGACGCGTAATGCGGTATTGCGTTAAAGCGGGCGAAAGCTTCTCGTCCCAACAGTGCTTGATGGCTACTTGAAAATGGGGCGATATGGAAGGTTAGCTTTTAGCGGCGGAAGTTGCCGGGGGAGCCGAACATAACTTCTAGCCGAAGAGAACCCATGCAATGGGCATCCGTGCCTGGCGTTACTCCTTGAAAGGAAGTATTGTTATGGCGAATTCTTTTTGGGTCTATTCCCATTTTGCGGATTGTGTCCTGATATAGCAGGTTTAAGGCACTGCTGCCATCCATCAGGACATTTGTAAAGTGGAGTCTGTCGATTAGCGGATCTAATACCAGGGCAGTCCAACCTGCGTTCCGTATACTTCTAGAGTTATCCCAGTGATCGAAGGTGATTGGTTTTAACAACCATGCGCGAGACTCCTTTCGGATAGGCCGTATGGCGCGAATCTCTGCTGGCGCCACTCTGTGCACTATGTGAAGTAAGTTTACTGTTTTAACTTCTTGTGGGAAATCCTTTTGTTTCCTGGTGCTCTGCTCGTGGTGTCCATCATCGTCCTCACTTGGTGTGTCGAGCCCCTTGTGTTCGGCGTTGAGTTTGCCGGATTGCTTGAAAACCCAACAATCTCTATGGGTATGGTTCGCAGGCTTCCCAGGAGTACTATGAATTTGACATATCTTGTCCAAGATTTTGTTCAGGTGAGATAACTAATCCCTGTTATCCTTAAGGGGCAGCTTTCTCTGATTCTGCCGAGAGCTTTTGAATCCGGCGTTGACTGGCGCGCTCTTCGGACTGCTTCCCTTAGTCCCGCGCTGGTCCTTGTTGCGTCGTGGTTTCCCATTTCCATCCCTAACTTCGGATGTACTTGGGTTGCTGGTGCTGCATCTTGCCAACCAGCTGTCTTCTCCCGCACAAAATCGGGTCATGAGGCTTGTTAATGCGGCCATTGTTCTTGGCTTTTCTTGACCGAGGTGTCTAGTGAGCCATTCGTCTCGAACGCTATGTTTGAAAGCCGCTAAGGCTTCGGCATCCAGACAGTCGACTATCTGATTCTTTTTAGTAAGAAATCTGTTCTAGAGTTTCCGGGCTGACTCCCCGGGCTGTTGAGTGATATGGCTCAAATCGTTCGCATCCGGAGGTCGGATGTAGGTCCCTTGAAAATTTGCCAGAAAGGCATCCTCGAGATCCTCCCAACTTCCAATGGAGTTTTCGGGAAGGCTTTTAAGCCAATGTCGTGCTGGCCCTTTGAGTTTGAGGGGTAAGTATTTTATGGCATGGAGATCATCTCCTCGGGCCATGTGTATATGGAGGATATAATCCTCAATCCAAACTCCAGGGTCTGTTGTTCCGTCGTACGCCTCTATGTTTACGGGTTTGAATCCCGCTGGAAATTCATGGTCTAGCACCTCATCGGTGAAACATAGGGGGTGTGCGGCACCCCTGTATTTGGGTGTGCCGTGATGTTCGGATATTTGTTGTGCCGCATTGCTTACTAGATCTTGCTTTCTTGGCCCGTAGATAGATCTGGCTGGGCCGTCTTTTGTCGCGATTCCTTGAGTGGATCGCGTGTCGGCTTGTTTGCGGCGCCGCTTGCCATTCCCTGTTGGCCATGGGGTCGTCTATCCGACCGGGTGGATTTCTTATTTTTTGATTGCGGGGGCTCTAAGGCATCCTCGTCAAATTCAGGTAGTAGCTTTCGCTTCGGATAGCTTTTTGTGTGGCAACTGCTGCTATGTTTGTCTGCGGTGTTGAGTATTTTGCTCCATCTGATTCTGAGCACCTCTTCCGCGTTTTTGAGCTTCTACTTCTGTTTTTTCAGGCTACGTGCAGTGGTGACGAGCCTATTGTGGAGGTTCTTCTGTTCCATGAGCATATTTGGCGTGAGGTCGTCTGGACTGTTGTTTCCACCGGGGACGGTTTGTTTGTCGAAGTTGCCCTATTCGGATGGTTGTTCCAAGGCATGTTCGTCATCCGCCGGCTCATCCTGCTCTATGGCTGGGGCTGTATCACTACCGTTTCTATCGAGGTGGGGCTTGGAGCGGCTCTTACGTCGCCACTTTGCTTGCTTTTCGAGTGCACGATCCCTCGTTGCATCCCTGTGTTCCTCGTCGTCGCTTCCTTTGGGTGTGTCCACCATGTATACATCATGAGACGAGGTGGCAGTCCAGTGCCTTATAGGCGTCAGTTCATGTTCGTCTCCTACATCGTCGTCCATGCCATCAATGTCTTTGGAGTCAAATTCGAGCACGTCGTTTAAATTATCGACAGTAGCTACGAAGTGGGTGGTGGGTGGGTTTTGAATTTCTTTGTCATCCGCATCCTAACCTTGCTGACCGTGGTCCGGCCGAGGCCCTCCTGATAAAGAGAGAGACTTTAGTGAATTCAGAATATCGCCAAAAGGCAAGTGCTGAAAGATGTCCGCGGCGGTGAACTCCATAATCAGCGCCCAATCGGATTCGATCGGCAGGGGTGCGGGGGGTTCGGAGTCCGGCACCTTGGAGTCATGGGCTTTGCAGGGGACAGAGCTGGTGTTCGGCTTGATTGCCATAGAGATTTCGGCCTATGAGGCGGTGTCCAACCACCTGTCCTCGATCGGCCCAATTGGCTCCGAACTAAGGGTTGGGGCCGATGAGGGCGCGGCCTCCAAGACACTGTTCGGCGGCAGAGCTAAATCATGCCCTTCGTGACAGTGCGGCGCGCTCGGCTGTGGTTCGAATCTGTCGAAGATCAAGTCTCCGCGGATGTCATCCATGTAGTTAAGACTTCCTAATCTGACCTGATGGCCAGGGGCGTAGCTTTCGATCTACTCCATATGGCCAAGCGAATTGGCCCGCAGTGCAAAGCCGCCGAATACGATGATCTGTCCGGGGAGGAAAGTCTCACCCTGGACCGCATCGCTGCTGGCGGTCGGAGAAGCCATCGGGCCTAAAAGTGACGACACAGAGGAACTCTCAATGAAAGCACCAATGTCCGTGTCAAAACCAGCGGATCTCGGGTAGGGGGTCCCGAACTGTGCATCTAGGCGGATGGTAACAGGAGAAAAGGGACACGATGTTTTTACCCAGGTTCGGGCCCTCTCGATGGAGGTTAAACCCTACTCCTGCTTTATTAATATTGATGATAGGGGTAGTACAAGAGTAGATCTACCACGAGATCAAGGAGGCTAAACCCTAGAAGCTAGCCTATGGTATGATTGTTGTTGTGTTGTTCGTCCTACGGACTAAAACCCTCCAGTTTATATAGACACCGGAGAGGGCTAGGGTTACACAGAGTCGGTTACAATGGTAGGAGATCTACATATCTGTATTGCCAAGCTTGCCTTCCACGCCAAGGAAAGTCCCTTCTGGACACGGGACGAAGTCTTCAATCTTGTATCTTCATAGTCCAGGAGTCCGGCTGAAGGTATAGTCCAGCTATCCGAACACCCCCTAATCCAGGACTCCCTCAGGGGCGAATCGTTTTTTTTGCCCGGACGCACTTCCTTGCGTGCGAAGGTGTAGCTCGTGGGTCCCAGCAGTCAAGGGGGAAACGTTTTTTTCGTGAAATACGGTGGCCCGTGCGGTGGATCCCTGCTGTCAGGTGGAGGAATCATTAGTTTCCGCGTAATAAGGAGGCACTTCCTTGGTGCCGCCGTGGACCCAGCTGTCAGCCTCTCCACGTACAGTCCACGTCCGATGGAAGTCGTTCCTTGAGCACGTTGACCACGCCGCGCCGAGAGCACCAGGGCGATGGACGATGGCGAGGCCTAGCAAGGGTACGACGTGGAGCCGGTGAAGACGCGATAGTGGATGCCCACGTGCAGAGGAGTATGAGGGTTCACTCGTTCGGCTGCGGTGTGAGGCTACCATCGCCGTAGGGCCTGGCCAGCGGTGGGAATAGTAGGGGGCGGTGAGGCCTCCGCGGCAGCACAGCCGACCACGGGAGGCAGGAGCAGGCGGCACGACCGGCGCTGCTTTGGGCGGCTGGAGCAAGAAGACCAGAGGTTGAAGAAGCACTACGGCCGTTGGATGGACATCGTACGGTCACTTCAGCTAGAACAGTTTATATTGACTAAGTTGACAAAGCCCTTGGTACGTCAACTTAGTAGGCCCACAGGTCAGCTTCCGAAATGGTGCGCCCCAGATGTCATGGGGAGGAATCATTTTTTGGGCGGGTGAAGCTAGAATATCCAAGATTGAAGAAGAAGCACGGCATCCGTTGGATGGACATCCAACGGCCACTGCTGCTAGAACCATGCGTTGACTATGAGTTGACAAAGCCTTGCATACGCGTCAACTCTGTTTTTTTAGGGGACGCGTCAACTTAGTAAGGCCAGAAGTGTGTGGCAGAGAACTTATAGCCCATTTGAGATTTGTAAGAATGTGTAGCCCATTTTTGAATTCTAATGGAATTTACTACAGCCCATTTACAGTTTGTTAAAAGTACAGCCCATTTCAACCAACCATTCAAAACAGAATTCAATAAAATTTCCCACATTTTGATGGGGTCCGAAATATTTTTATCCCGAAATTTCTAGTCAGATTAAATAAAATTTCAATATAAATTTATATTATGTAAAAATCCAACGAAACATTGCACTCGCAACAATTAATGAAATTAAAATTTTCAATATCCAAAAATAATATTTTATAAAGTAATCACGTGTTTGGTGCATTTTTTTATAGTTACTGCCCAGTTTTTATAATTACATCCCATTTATTATTTCTTAAAGCCCATTTTCCTGTTAAGCCTAATGCATCCCTCCTATGAAAGATTTGCAGCCCAGCGGGGCGGAGAATAACAACTTGACCTTGCCTGGGTATTCCTAAAAAAAGTAATATCTGGGCTGGATATCTGGCCTGGGCTAGACGGGCCACAGCCCGCCCAGTTAATACCTGCAGCAATGTTTTTCAAAGGAGAAAAATTAATATCTAGGCTAAACATTGAAAAACTCTGCAGTGCTCACACCTGAAAAACACAAATATTGCTCGAGCTGCTTGGTCCCAGCTGTCGGCCGCTTCTTGTGCAATTCTCTTGTTTATTGACTACTACATAGGTGGACAATGGTGTGGGACTGTGATGTCAGGAAACCAGGAGGAAGCAAAATAAATCACTCCAGCGAGCGCTTCCACCTCTGCCTCATTGTCTCCCTTGGAAACCCCTTTCCTCCCTTTTTTTGCTCGGGCAAGGACCAATGCATGCAGCACGTCCATGCGGTTATTAGGCAAGAAATAAAAGCGCTTTGCATGCTATGAATTATGATGGCCTGCATGGGTAGCTAATAAGGCATCCTCTTAACTGCTGCGATAAAATGTTGTGTTTAGAAGAGAGAAATATTCTTCTTTTCCACCAATCTGCTTGCACCTAGGTCGTGATGCACCTTCTAATACGACTTATTCACCTAGATGGAGGGAGTATAGTTTTATACATATATATAATAAGGAGGCACTGGCGTACGTGAGGCTATGGACCTAGTGGGTCCCCATTGTCATCCTCTCCAAGTAAAATCATCTCCTCGCCCGCGCGCGCTTTCCGCCCGAAATAGTCAGCGCCGCCCGCCCGCTTCCCAGTGCAGGCGATTGCTCTGCCTTCAAACGACACAAGTGCTGTCCATCCGTCCATCTGCCGCCCACATTAATGATACGCGGTTGCCAAGGCGGCTACTCCGGCGCCACATGTCCGTCCCCCCGCCCGCCCACCATTGCTATATAAACTGCTGCGCCGGCCATAGCCGCAGTCATCCGCATCCGTTCCCTTTCTCCTGTCCACACCACTACTACCCACCATGGCTTCCTCGCGCTCCAGCGCTCTTCGAGACGGGCGGACGACGGACCACAAGGAGATGGAAGCCGTTGCTGCCGACCGGCTGGCCGGCAAGCAGTCGGAGGACGACGATGTCCCAATGGAGAACATGGTAGTCGATGATCCGGCGCCAACCCCCTCCTCCGCGCCATACTCGCCAGTGAATTGTACCATGACCATCGGCGAGGCCCGTCCCCAATATATGGACAGTGTGAGGCAGATGCGTCAGGAGCAGTTCCGGGAGGTGCAGGCCGACGCCACCTACAACCACCATCTCCTCCAGGAGCACCTGCAGGCGGAGGAGCAGATCACCGTGGAGCGGGCGGAGCAGGAGGCACTGCTCGACTCGTACCGCTCCACCCGCAAGGGCCGCCTCGAGCGCTGGCGGCACCGCATGCGGGTGGCGGAGGCTGCGGCCACCTACAAAGAGGCTAGCAAAGAGGGCGATGAAGCGGGCGAGGTGCTGTTTGGCGAGACTGAGGACGAGGCAGAGGGCAATGCCGGCTCCGACGAGTACCCGATCCGCTGGCGTGGATGAGGCCCTGCTCCGCCGAGGCCCCGCGGTGCTAACAACGAGGAAGAGGACAATGATGGCTCCAATGAGTCCCCACTCCGCTGGTGTCGATGAGGCCCTGCTCCGCCGAGGCCCCGCGGCGCCAACAATGAGGCAGAGGACACCGTCGGCTCCGCCGAGGCCCCGCCCCGCCAACAACAAGGCAGAGGACATCGCCGGCTCAGCCGAGGCCCCACCCTGCCGGCAATGCGGGGGAGGATTTCCACCGCTCCGCTGAGGCGCCGCCCGCCAGCAATGAGACAGAGGACATCGCCGGCTCCGCCGAGGCCCTGCCCCGCTGCCAATGAGGCCGCGCCACACAGAAAACGAGGAAGAGTAGAACACGGTAGGTCGCCGCCGCTTGGGTCCAAGTAAGGCCACCGCTGCTACCCTCCTGTTGAAGCCAAGCTAGGCGGGTTGACCATTGACGGCCGGTTAGCTTCTTGGCGGCGACGTGGAGTCGGGGAGTTCTGCTGGAGAACAACGCTGCTTCTACTTAACTGCAGGTGTAGTTGGCTGACTAACACGTGGGCCGAACAGGCCACATGTCAGTTACGCAACTGCACCTGCAGTTAAGTCACTGAAGCTTCTTTTCAGCTCAGCGGGACACACGTGGGTAGCTTCGGTTAATTAATTATACCTCCTGCGCACCCCTTTTTAGTTGAAGAATGTATGAAATGTAATGAAATCTGGCATGTTTATATGAAATCCGACCGTGTATGAATGAATTTATTGCGATTAGTTCGAATTCCTGTATCACTGGCATTGGATGGACATGCAAAACAATACGTACTAGTATTATTCCCAGGGTGATCACCTCGTTTGCAGCAGTTTCACATGTACTCCCTCCGGTCATTTCTAGTCTGCATACAAGTTTTGTCTGCAGTCAAAGTATCTCTACTTTGACCAATCTTATACAAAAAAGTATGCACTTTCACAATGTGCAAAGTAAAAAGGAACAGAAGGAGTACAAAGAGTTTGAACAACTTTTTAGCGTTTCTGTACATTGCAATCAAACACACAGGCCTGGCAATTCATAGAGAGCATTCAAAACAATCGATGATTATGCATCTCAGCGACTCACATTTCAGAGGCAGTATTTACTTCACAACTAAAGAATAAAGAAAAAATTGATCGACGCTGCTGACAGCAAAGGGCGTCCCATTCGATAATATCAAACGCATGTCTTGCTAAAATCAATGAGCAAAATTTGACAAGGTTGTCCCATTCCAAAATATCAAATGCCTATGATTGTGGAATGAGCAGGGTTTGCCATCAGTTCGGACATTGACATGGCACCTCGTGCTAAATAAACCAGCTGTTCTTTTTGTGCAGTTCCACCAAAATCAACCAAATTCACGCGTAGCTTGTATGATTTCGTCCTTATATGTTGCAACGCCTTGAACTTATCGGCACCTCCTTTCTTGTGGTGGAAATGAATGATTTAATGTATTCATGAACATTTTGTGCAGTTCCCATTGAAATCAAGCTGAGCACCCCTGTTTGCACAAATACAAAAAAGTGATTAGTATAGAGCAAATTGTACTATGAATTGACAGTTTCAACAGGCACATACATGGTCCATCTAGAGCACACTTTTAGAAAAATGGAACTCACCAGAAAGAATCCTAGAACAACATTGTACTCGCGCATCACAGCAAAAAAATGGAGATTTTGTCAGTCCTTCTGAGCTGAAGTTAGTTTGGTCTTGTGGGGAGTAATGTAACCATCCTTCAACTGCTCCTTCTGATCATAAGATAGAAAGGGCTTCTTCATCCTGGCATAATCGGAACTAGTCACTTCATGTACTCCATATTCTTCTTCAGAGAAAGATGATCCTGTTGTGCAAAGACAAGAGGACTGCTAAATGCTAGCATCACTGTTTGCTCGAAAAAAGGAAAGTAAATATTTAAAACAGCACATATGAAGCACTTCTCAAGGACAATGCCACTTTTTCGTGACAGTATCTAAACAGTAGCACAACACCAATAGAGATGACAAAGCTCATTCATATGGATGAAATCAATGGGCGAGTACCAACCTTTGTCAGGAGGCTTATTGTGTAGAGCATACAGATGAAGCAATTCTCCGGAACCATCTGTTGCTATCTACGGTGGTGGCCATGCTTACTATATACTCCTCGATTAGTTTAATGTTTCCAACATCTTCTTGTGTAGTTCCACTAAAATATTTGGTATCTTCAAAGAAGATCCCTGTTTGCACAAGTAGAGATAATTACATATTACATTAAGAGTGGCATCAAATCAGTGGCAAAACAATTGCTCGTTCCAGCCATAGCAATAAATTAAGATGCAAAACTATATCATTAATTGTGTCATCACAGTTCCAGTGCCTCATTACAGCACCGGGAGTTGATTTTTGTTTTTCTTCCCCTTGTTCTTCCCCTTCATCACTTGGTTCAATAACAAACAAGCTTCACCTTCAATGTAAGATTTGGCATGTCAATTAGGGAGCACAAGTATAGTACTAAACTTAATTTTCTGATGAAAGTGGCAAAATAAAGGCCAGCAGTTGTGAAATATCCTTATCTTACCTCAATGGGATATTACGGTGCACATACAGATTGGAAGTCTTGTCTCCATTTGTGCAGTTCACTAAAATCAAGCAACATTATCGTACAAGTAGCACAACATATGAATGCACACTTCAGAATCATGTGAAAGAAGGCTAGTACTAACCTCTCATGATGCGGAATTCAAACTACTCACAAGAAGAAGATCTGAATCAAATTCGCCTTAACGGATAGGAAGTAAGATTTCCTCTTGTGCAGTTCCACTAAGATCAAGCAATCAAGCAACGTTGTCGGTGTGACATTTTGGTTGAACTACACAAAACACTCTTAAAACAAAAGTGTTTTGTGCAGTGCAACAAAAGGTCACAATGGCAATGAGGTGAAGCAGATAACCCTATTTACACAGAGGTGCAAAGGAAACAATTAGTGGTCAATAACGGTGGATGACACAAAAGCCAACAAAAAGAAGCATCTACCTTATCTAAATGGGAAAGAAAGCAAGACAGTAGCATTTCTCAAACGGTGGCATTGATTAATATTAACATAGAGATTATATTAACAATAAAATTCGTTAAACATGTGATTTGCTTTTAACTGCGGCATTGCATCAATTTTCCAGCGGCATTATTAGTGGGTGTTTGTTTACAGGGACATTTCGGTGTAGGGACTAAAAAAAATCCGTGTCAGTCCCATCTAAACCAAACAGGAGGGACTTTTAGGGACTAAAAGTGGGCATTTGGGACTAAATAAAGAAGACCCCGAGGGAGTCTTTTTGGGACTTTTTCCAATAGTTGCCCCTGCCACGCATTGCACCTTGTCTCTATTAGTTCATTACTAGGGGTAACATGGTCTTTTAGCATGTCATTTAATAACCTCTAGTCCATGTTTAGTCCCTGGAACCCAGCAGGTAGGGACTAGGGAGTTTTCACATGCTCAATGGAAATGTCGCCCTTCAACACATGATCACGAAGAAAATGATGACGAATCTGAATGTGCTTTGTCTTCGAGTGCTGAACTGGGTTGTGAGAAATCTTGATGGCACTCTCATTGTCACAGAGGAGAGGCACATTCTTCACGTTGACGCCATAGTCCTTGAGTGTTTGCTTCATCCATAGCAGTTGAGCACAGCAAGAACCAGCGGCAATGTACTCAGCTTCAGCAGTAGACAGTGATACGTAGTTCTGTTTCTTCGAGGACCAACAGACCAAGGATCATCTGAGGAAATGACAAGTACCAGATGTTGACTTGCGGTCCACACGATCACCAGCATAGTGAGAGTCAGAATATCCAATGAGATCAAAATCCGAGCCCTTGGGATACCATAATCCTAGTGTTGGTGTGTGAGCTAGATATCGAAGAATATGCTTCACAGCCTTATGGTGTGATTCCTTTGGTGCAGCTTGAAATCGTGCACACATGCAAACACTAAGCATTATATCTGGCCTAGATGCACATAAGTACAATAAAGAACCAATCATGGAGCGGTATACCATATGATCGAAGTCAATACCATTTTCATGAGTGCATAGATGACCATTTGTGGGCATAGGAATTTTGATGCCTTTGCAATCTTGCATGCCGAATTTCTTTAGGACATCCTTGAGGTATTTCTCCTGAGATATGAATATGCCATTGCGCTATTAATGAATTTGAAGACCTAAGAAGAATTTCAACTCTCCCATCATAGACATTTGATATTCTTCACTCATCATATAGGCAAATTCATCACTATAATGTTGGTCAGTACAGCCAATATCATCAACATATATTTGGCACACAAACAGTTCACCATCATAAGATTTAGTAAAGAGAGTGGGATCGAGTGAACCAGGTGTGAAGCCTTTCTTCATGAAGAATTCCTTCAATGTATCATACCACGCCCGTGGGGCCTGCTTGAGGCCATAGAGGGCCTTGTTAAGTCTGAAGACTTTGTCAGGATGTTTTGGATCTTCAAAACCTGGGGGTTGAGCAACATATACTTCTTCCTCAAGCTTACCATTGAGGAATGCACTTTTCACATCCATTTGATATAAGATGATATCATGATGGTTAGCATAAGCAAGCAATATGCGAATAGCCTCAAGTCTAGCAACAGGTGCAAATGTTTCATCGAAATCAACTCCTTCAACCTATGTGTAGCCTTGAGCTACTAGTCGTGCCTTATTCCTCACCACAACACCATTTGCATCTTGCTTGTTGCGGTAGATCCACTTTGTGCCAATGATGTTATGTTTGCGAGGATCGGGACGATTGACCAGTTCCCAGACTTTGTTGAGCTCGAACTGATGTAATTCTTCTTACATGGCCTGAATCCACTCAGGCTCCAGAAATGCTTCATCTACCTTCGTGGGCTCTGTAATAGAGACAAAAGCAAAGTGCCCACAAAAGTTAGATAGATGTGAAGCTTTTGAGCATGTGAGAGGACCTGGTGCTCTAATGTCATCGATGATCTTCTCCACTTGCACTTCTTTTGCAACGCGAGGATGAGCTGGTTGTCGTTGAGGAATTTGATCAGCATTTTCTTCAGGTACATCAGCTCGGCATTCTTCACGTTCTGGAATGAATTCTTCAGCAGATTCTTCAGTAGGAATGACATCTTCAGTAGCCTTGTGCTTGATAGAATCCTCAGGCGCTGGTTCATCTAACACAGAAGGTAGGTTCTCTCTTTGCGAGCCATTAGTTTCATCGAACCGCACATCTACAGTTTCAACAATCTTGTGAAGAACATTGTTGAAGACTCTGTAGGTGTGCAAGTCCTTTCCGTAACCAAGCATAAAACCTTCATGTGCTTTCGGTGCAAATTTAGAGTTGTGATGAGGATCTCTAATCTAGCATTTAGCACCGAAGACTTTGAAATAACTCACATTGGGTTTCTTGTCAGTGAGGAGTTCATAGGCAGTCTTCTTGAAGAATTTGTGAAGATATACTCTGTTGATGATGTGGCACGCAGTGTCAATTGCATCAACCCAGAAACGACGAGGGGTTTTGTATTCGTCAAGCATGGTGCGAGCCATCTCAGCAAGAGTCATGTTCTTGCGCTCCACGACGCCATTCTGTTGAGGAGTATAAGGAGCAGATAACTCATGAGTAATACCAAGTTCATCAAGATAGTCCTTGAGACCCGTATTCTTGAACTCAGTGCCATTGTCACTTCTGATGTGCTTGATCTTCACACCAAAGTTGGTTGAAGCCCTCGAGGAAAATCGTTTGAAGACTTCCTGCACTTCATGTTTGTAAGAGACAAGGTGTACCCATGTGTAACAAGAGTAATCATCAACAATAACAAAGCCATATTGAGATGCTTCATTTGAAACAGAGAAATAGTGATTAGGACCGAAGAGACCCATGTGAAGCAATTCGAATGGGCGTGTAGTGGTCATGATGGTCTTTGCTGGATGCTTGGCCTTGGTCATCTTTCCAGCTTCATAGGCACCGCATAAGTGATCCTTGAGGAATTTGACATTCTCAATGCCAATAACATGCTTCTTCTTCGCAAGCGTGTGCAAATTCCTCATGCCTGCATGACCAAGTCGTCGATGCCATAGCCATCCTTCTGAAGCTTTTGCAAGTAGGCACACGGCTGGTTGTGAATCTGCAGAGAAATCAACAATATACAAGTCTCCTCTCCTAAAGCCTTCGAAGACTTTGGATTTGTCAGCTTCCATAATCACAACACAACGATACTTGCCAAAGACAACAACCATATCAAGATCACAAAGCATTGAGACAGACATAAGGTTGTATACTAGGGACTCAACAAGCATGACTTTGTCCATGTGTCGATCCTTTGTGATGGCAACCTTACCTAGACCCAATACCTGACTTTTGGTCTTGTCAGCGAAGATGATATGCTTCAGATGTGATGACGATAAGGGAGCATCCATCAACAGATTCCTGTCACCAGTCATGTGATTTGTACATCCACTATCAAGGACCCACTCAGTGGCTTTGGGTTGATCATCCTGCAGATGAATTAGTGCAACTTACGAACCTCATATACTTCAGCAATGAAGAATATGATATCACAATTCATCAGATCGATTTCATCAAGCAGTAAGACAGATAAAGCAGAGGGAGGACGTGTGAAATGAAAGTTCATTTCATCATGGTTAGCCTGCGTCCTTTCAGACATTTTGTCAGGTCCCCAGCAAATTCTTCGGACGTTTGAGCACATCTGGAGACCTGACCCTGCATAAGAGATTAGTTCTTTTTCTTCACCACCCACATGTGAAGGGGTGGCAAGAATTCATCACTCTGCGAGCTCCATATGAGAATGGTGGCATAGCGGCTAAACCATTACGTTTCACATAAGAGGGGGTTCGGGTAAGCATATGAATAAGCAGAGAAATTCTTCGAGGACTTATGAACATAATGATTAGAAGAATAATGCTCATATTCATAGCCCTTGGCTCTTCCCTGTGAAAAAGAGTTGTTAGCACGATGATGTTCATATGAGGACTTTGATCCTTTTGAGGAATTTGATCCACGTGAGGAATTTGGTCCGTATGAGGACTTGGATCCATATGAAGAATTTGGTCCATGTGAAGAATTTGATCTAGGGTTCCTTTTCTTCACAGGTGGTGTCATGAGGACATTCAGCTAAAGACTTTCAAGACACCTTTTGGGAACCCAAATTTTCTTCATAGGGGAACCATTCCTGCAGTTAGTGCCAACATATCTAGCATATACTTCACCCTTCTGATTTTTGAACAGTTTATAGTTGGAGTCAAATGACTCATCAGAAGAATGAGAAGATTCACATGTATAGCCAGATAAATTAGATGGGTCAATTGGAGGTCCCTTTGCAGCAACCCATGAGGTTTTGGGGTACTGCTCAGGCTTCCAATATGTACCATCAGCATTGAGTTTCCTCTCAAAGGCAATACCCTCTTTCCTAGGGTTCCTGTTGAGGATCTGTTTTTTAAGCACATCACAAAGAGTCTGATGCCCTTTGAGGCTTTTGTACATGCCTGTCATGTACAATTCCTTCAGCCCCGCATCGTCAGTGATACTAGCAATGTCCTCAGATGAGGAATTAGTGATAGCAGAGGCAGGTGAAGAATTTGTAACATTAGAAGCATTTGAACATTCAGGTGAAGAATTAGCAGATTCTCGTTCAATGCATTTTAAACATGGAGGAATAAATTCTTCCTGAGCAGCGCTGATTTGTTGAGCAAGTAATGAATTGTGCTCCTTCTGAAGATCTTCATAACTCACTCTTAGATTTTCAAGATCTTGCTTTCTTTGAAGAAATTCATAAGAAAGTTTCTCATGATCAGACAAGAGAGTGTTATGATGACCTTGAAGGTTGTCAAACCTGGTCTGAAGTCTCTGAAGATTTTCAGTCAAGGCTTTAGTGCGATCTTCACCCAACATATCATCACTTTTGTCTAGCATGTTTTGAACCTTTTCAAAAGCCTTTTGTTGTTTCATAGCAATCTTAGGAAGTTTAGAGTAGCTAGGCTTAAGATTGTCATCAGATTCATCTTCACTAGACTCAGAGGAGGTATATCTAGGTACCTTGGCACCCTTTGCCATGAAGCAATAGGTGGGAGCGTATTCATCATTGCCTTCATCAGCCTTGTTGGTGAGATCATTTTCTTCAGAGTTGAAGATAGACTTGCTGACGAATGCGGTAGCGAGGGCTAGGCTTGCCACACCTGATTCAGAGTCCTCAGAAGCCTCCTCTTCCTCTTGTTCCTCAGATTCAGCTTCAGAGTCCATTTCCTTGCCAATGAATGCCCGAGCCTTCTTGGAGCTGCTCTTCTTGTGAGATGAAGACTTTGAGGATTTTGATGATGAAGATTTTGAAGATTTCTTCTTTTTCTTCGCATCATCAGAACTGTAATCCTTGTATTTCTTCTTCTTTGATTCCTTTTCCCACTGAGGACAATCTTGAATGTAATGTCCTGGTTTCTTGCACTTGTGACAAAGCCTCTTCTTGTAGTCACTGGATGAGGAATCATTGCTCCTTGAGGGTTTTCCGAAACGACCACGTCTTGAGAACTTCTGGAATTTCTTCACAAGCAGTGCTAGATCATGACTCAGTTCTTTAGGATCACCAAGGCTGCTACCAGAGTCTTCATATTCGGATTCTGATACTGCCTTGGCCTTCAGTGCACATGATCTGCCATAGCTCGAACCATAGAGATCTCTCTTTTCAGCAAGCTGGAACTCATGAGTGTTTAGCCTCTTGAGGATATCAGCAGGGTCAAGTGACTTGTAATCAGCACGCTCGTGTATCATCAGTGCCAGAGTATCAAATGAGGAATCAAGCGATCTCAGCAATTTCTTCACCACCTCATGGTCGGTGATGTCAGTGGCACCAAGTGCTTGAAGCTCATTTGATATGTCAGTGAGGCGACCGAAGGTTTGCTGAACATTTTCATTGTCAAGTCTTTCGAAGCAGTTGAAGAGATTGCGAAGAATATCAACTCGAGAGTCACGCTGAGTTGAAACTCCTTCATTGACCTTGGACAGCCTATCCCAGATAAGCTTAGCAGTTTCCAAAGCACTCACTCTACCATACTGTCCTTTACTCAGATGGCCACATATGATATTCTTTGCTTGGGAATCGAGTTGCTTGAATCTCTTCACATCAGTAGCGTTCAGTGAGGGTGAGACGGAGGGAACACCATTTTCCACAACGTACCAGAGATCGTTATCAATTGCCTCAAGATGCATGCACATCTTGTTCTTCCAGTAGGGGTAGTCCGTCCCATCAAAGGTAGGACACCCAGCAGAGACCTTGATCATACCTGCGGTCGACATAACAAAAACTCCAGGCGGTTAAACCAAAATCACACAGAACAAGGGAGTACCTTGCTCTGATACCAATTGAAAGTGTGTTATATCGACTAGAGGGGGTGAATAGGCGATTTTTATGAAATTCTTCACTGAGGAATTTGCTAGTGAGGAAATTCCTTAGTGAAGAACTACTAGCAGCGGAATAAGTACTCAGAAGTAACATAGCAGAATACATGCATGATCATCATGATGAAATGAAGACAAACACATAGTACAGAAAGCGTAAACACGGGATAGCACAAGATGAAGACAAACAGACTGAAGAAATTGAAGTGGGGAAATTGAGAAAGTCTTTAGTCAAAATCTTCAAACACAGATATGAACAAACACACAACATAGTAATGAGGAAATGAAAGTGTTGAGGAAATAGAACCAGTTGGCTTGGTGAAGACAATGATTTGGTAGACCAGTTCCAACTGCTGTCTCAGTTGTACATCTGGTTGGAGCAGATGAGTATTTAAACTCGAGGACACACAGTCCCGGACACACAGTCTTCACCGTATTCTCCTTGAGGTAAGGACACACAGTCCTCGCCCAATCACTCTTGGTAAGTCTTTAGGTGACTTCCGAACCTTCACAAACTCGGTCACTCGGCGATCCACAATTCCTCTTGGATGCTCTAGACCATGACGCCTAACCGTCTAGATGAAGCACAGTCTTCAAAGGTAACAAGCGTCGGATCCACGCAGGATGAATCTCTTCAATGATGCTCAATCACTTTGGGTTGGTAGGTGTTTGGGTTTGGGTTTGGATTTTCCTCACTTGATGATTTTCGCTCAAAGTCCTCGGAGGATGGGATGCTCTTAAATGACAAGTGTCAGTTTCTCGCGGAGCAGCCAACCAGCTAGTGGTTGTAGGGGGCGGATATTTATAGCCTAGGGAGCAGCCCGATATGATAAGACATAAATGCCCTTCAATGATATGACCGTTGGATGGATAAGATATTTTGGGACAGCTGGCGTGTAGCACAGCAACGGTTGGAAATTTGAGGTTCAAAATCCTTAGGGCTATCATGTTCCTCAGTGTGTAGGCAATCCGCACTGGCGAATTCCTAACTCCTCAGTCAGAACAAAGTCCTCAGTGACCGGAAGAACTGCGTCTCTGTCACTGAAGAAATTGACTGAACTGTATGAGATTTCCAATGGCTTCACTCGAAGGGATTGGCAGGTGTAGGATTTGAGTTGAGCATCACATGGAAATTTTCTCCTTAGTATTTCCTGACCCCCTTTAACAGTACGGTGTTTCCTATGACTCAAGAAAGAGAAAATGAAACTACGAAAACAAAAGTCTTCACGCTTCATGTTCCTCAAATGAATACCAAGTCTTCAAGGTCACACCAATTTTCTTCACTTTCAAAGTCTTCAGAAAGGCTTCAAAATATCAAAGTCTTCAGTCGAAGAACTTCATTTTTAGGGGTCAACTTTCTCTGTAAATATCAAACTCCTCATAGACTTATAGACCTGTGTACACTCATAAACGCATTAGATCCTTAACCTATAAGTCTTCAATACACGAAAATCACTAAGGGGCACTAGATGCACTTATAGGAACAAAGGCACCTAAAGAAAAAAAATGATTCATGCAGTCCCTAGCCCTTGAACCGTGAACCCTGACCAGGCTTCAATTTGCTGGCAATGTTCGAGCTTCCTAATAAATGAAGTTTGCAACCTTTTGACCATCGGATCATTTTGTGTAGTTTCACCAAAATTGAGATGAGCATCCCTGTGGCAAAGAAATTGAACAAGTGTGATTAGAATAAGATTACTGGGACTAGTTGATGAGACATAAACTCATCACAAACACAGTACGTAGCAGCCAATAGAGGTATGTGCGGGGCAAAGAAGTAGAGAAATATCCACAGGGAGTGATGTGGGCAGCTGGAGCAGTGGTGCAAGTCGGCTGTAATGGGAGTTGTACCTGAGGGACGTAGCTCAACCTTGAGGAGGGCGGCGGGAGGCGGCAACTGCCCACGTAGCGTCAGTGATCAAGGGACGAAGGCAACCTTACCGGCTTTGTGCGAGAGAACGGCCCTGATCGAGACGTGCCGACAGTGGGTTTTCGCCGTCGACGACGGCCACCGCATCAACACTAAGCATCCACCTCTTCCCCAAGCGAACGTGATCCACCGGGATGTTAGAGATGTGGCCACAGTCGTTTTGTGCGAGAGAGTGTGAAGAGAGCAACCCCAGCAAGCAACCGTGTAGGCTGGCCTGTCCTGACTATGTATATAGTGGAGCGGTTTCCTTTTCTCTCCATATACAACAACAACAAAGCCTTTAGTCCCAAACAAGTTGGGGTAGGCTAGAGGTGAAACCCATAAGATCTCGCAACCAACTCATGGCTCTGGCACATGGATAGCAAGCTTCCACGCACCCCTGTCCATAGCTAGCTCTTTGGTGATACTCCATTAATGGATCGTTTATGAGCTAACCTAGGTGAAATGGGTCGTTTATGAGCTAACTAAGGTGAAATGCCACGTTTTTGAGCTAACTAAGGTGAAATGGATCGTTTTTGAGCTAACTTAGGTGAAATGGGTCATTTTGGAGCTAACCTAGGTGAAATGGGTCACTTTGGAGCTAACCTAGGTGAAATGGGTCATTTTAAAGCTAACGTAGGTAAAATGGATCATTTAGGAGCTAATCTACGTAAAATGGGTCATTTTAGAGCTAACTTGGATAAATTGGATCACTTGTAAGCTAACTAAGGTAAAATGAGTCATTTTAGAGCTAACTTAGGTAAAATGGATTGTTTATGAGCTAACTAAGCTAATTATGCAATTTTTGACATAAGTAAGCTAAGTACATATCATTTTAGAGCTAACTTAGGTAAAATGGATGGTTTATGAGGTCGGTAAGCTTATTAAGTCATTTTGGAGGAAAAGAAGCTAACTCTCGGTCATTATGGTAAGCATATTGGAGGAAATTAAGCTAAGTCTTGTTAAGCAAAACACTAGAGAAACTTACCGTGATCAGGGAGGTGTAGGAGCGGGCCGGCTCGCGCCGGTAGCTGGAGAAGGATCGTGCGATGCATTTCTGGAGTTAAGCTGCACCAAAGATCATTTCCAATGTCTCGTTAGCATTATGACACTCAAATGTTAAGACTAGCAAGTAATGTTGGACTGGCCGTTCACGAGGACTTATCTCAGGAGCGGAGTTCGACTGGCGCGCCTTGATCTCCAGGAGAGTGCTAGGACAACGGATAAGTCCATCTCCCATGGCTATGGAGCCATGGGACCTCCCGCCACCAGATATCATCAGCAGCTATGTATCAATGGGACCCTGGCTCGGGTTAAAGTCCTCCCCTTTCCTCTCCTTCCCCTGATCTCTATATTGCATGAGCTTGTCGTGGGCGGAGATGTTGGTGAAGTTCTTTGGATCATCGAGGTCAGACGCACAGAATGCCTTGACTTTCTTGTAAGGGCCAGTGTGGGCCATGGCATACAGGTCGTACACCTCTGGCACCTTATCCGCCTTATTGTAGCGTGCCTGAAAGAGAGAAACAAAGTAAATTAGTAATTAAAGGGCTAAAGCTAGCATGATGAATGAATTGCATGAATCATGAAGCAAACCACATACCCAGTTCCGCCCGTACTGAAATAAGTTGGAGCTGCCTTGGTGGTGTGGCACACCTTCCATTTGGGCACGTTTGTCCTTGGCCTCTTTGTGGGTGGCCCGCCATTCTTTTGAGCACCACGCATTGACCAACACCTCCCAACAATCCATCCGATCCGCACACCATCTCGGAGGGGCCTAAGTTAGCAAATAGAAACTTGAGTGCTACGGCTATGAATTACTAAATGAAGGAAGTAAGTACCAGGCCTTAAGAATTACCTTCATGTACTGCTCCTTACTCAAGAACTTATCGCGGCACTCCTGCTTGGGCTTCTTGATACCACGCCCGGCGTAGTAGTCTCGAACAGCCTGCACCCGAACCACATGCCGTAAGTTCTGAAGTAGGCGCTTGCACTCCTTGTGGATAGCATCTGCCACCTCCTCCTCGTATCCACTCCTCACACCTGTAGAATGTCTGCAATCAAATGAGACAATATTGATTAGTACAATTAATAACTAGCTAGTTGAAGATTTTTAATTGTGTAAAGGAGAAATTACCCAGAACTTTCTGATCACCACGTCTGCCCTCGTCTTGCACAAGACACCGTCGATAATCTCACCCAGCGAGGCCAGGGCAGCCAAGTAGTGCTCCCAACTCAATCCAACCTCTCGAAGCCGACCCTCAACAGGCAACGTGACAAACCTGGGGAAGTTTTGCCTAATCAGAACTCCAAGGACGGAGTTGGGCCGGCGGACACTTTCATGGTGGTCCCAACCCCTGCAGCATGACAAGGCCAACACATCAGTTATTTGAAGAAACGTGAATGCAGAAGGTACAAAAAGATTAAATGCACTTACCTCTCCCCATCAGGGAAAATCAACCACCTCTACTCGCGGGTCGCCGGCACGAACGGGAGCCGTGTAGCACCACGCTGGTAGACGTTTCCCCCCTCCTCCCCATCCTCCTCAAAATCAGTCGGCTCCCCGCCATCATCAGCATGGCCACTCGGCTCCCCGCCATCATCAGCATGGCCACTCGGCTCCTCAGGCTGACCCGACCAGGTACCCCATCCAGACGTGTGCTCCTCCGGGGTCTCGTGGGCCCAACTCCCGTGGGCCGAAGGCCCATCGACCCGAGGCTCGTGGGCCGAAGACCCGTGGACCGGAGGCTCGTGGACTGGAGTCCGTGCAGCCTCCTCCTCAGACGAGTCCACCCTAGCAGTCATGTGCTCGGGCGAAACAGCTGGGGCGGCGGCGAGGAAGGCGCCGTAAGAGTCACCCTACCTCCTCTCCCGCGACCACATGCTCCACCTCCTCTCTTCTTCTTACCTCGTCCCCTGCTGGGCACCGCAGTCGACGAAGAAGGGCCCGGCGGTGTCGCCATACTGTCCAGCAATGCTCGGCGGAGAGGTGCGTGTGGAATGGAAGACCTCGCACCATGCATCGACAAAGAAGGGGCCTCGGCGCGCTCCCGACCAGCGCCCACCATCTTTCAACACCTGCCATGACAAAGAATAAATGAAATTAGTACAACATAAAAAAAGTACCGACATGAATAATAATATGTATATCACTTAAGTGTATCATCATCAAGTACAACATAAAAAAATTGAATACCTGACACTACTAATAATCTCGATCAGTATCATCAATAAATGCATAATCATCATCATCATCACTATAATCAATGATGGGCTCATAGGGTTCATTGGCATCAACATGTGCAAGGCCACCTTGACGTAATCGGTCAAGCATTGACAGGTCATCCGCAGCAGTAAGCTCTTCTTGTTCCGGCTCTTCTTGTTCCTCCTCTGGGGTGATGTCGGATTCATTGTCGCTGTCTACTTCAATGTTTTGGGGTGAAGTATAGCGGTTCTTGAAACGCTTTTTGGAAAGACGTGTCTCTTGGAAGAATTCTCCTTCATATGTGTCTGGGTTAATGTGAGGTTCATAATCCTCTTCCTTTGGGGGAGAAAGTCTAGCACGTGACGGCACTTCATAAACGACATCCCAACCTTTCAGATTTGGATTAGTTTGGCAGGCCCACGGTAGATAGAATACTTGGGTCGCCTGTTGAGCCGTAATATAGACATCAGGAACATCTAAATGGGTGCTTTGGTTGATTTCAACTAGCCCTATATGTTCATGAGTCCTTCTAGTCTCCTTCGGCTGAAACCAATAACATTTGAAGACTACGACATTCGGTGGGTTTTCACCATAGAACAGAAGTTCATAAATTGCTTCAACACTCCCATAATACTCGGTACCTCCTTCGCCGATAGCAGATACACAACAATTTGTAGACTTTCGGTCGGCCATAGATAGCTCTTTGCCATAGGTATGAAAGCGATACCCGTTGATGTCGTACTTGTCAAATGAACGGACCTTATAGTCAAAACCATTAGCGACTTGTCTCAATTCGGCTTCCATAGACTCTGAATTAGCCTACAAGTTTAATATGAAAGGATTGTTGCATTACGCACAAATTAGTGAATGAAATGAAATTGTCTAATAGAAATTACCGTTTGTTTGAACCGAGAGATGAAACCGGGATAGCCGCCTCCTTGCTTTGCGAGAAGCTCATACTCTTCGACGGAATCCTTTTGGATCTCCTCTCCATACGAGAATATGGCGACGTATCGACAGTATGACATATCCAGGAATAAGAGCAGTTCAAAGGAAATAGAAGTTGCGAAACAATGTACCGAGAACTTACTCGATGTACGGCCGCACTTCTATCAGGTTGTTGAAGATATACAACAAAATGGTCCACCATTCTTCGTTATCCAAAGATACTGGATGTGAAACACTAGCTGGTGCGAGATTCCCTTTGAATAGGCTGAGGTTGGATCCACCCTTTTTAGGGTCGTCAGCATTGTACCGAGGCTTCGGATTATGCAAATGACGATTTTTGGCTTCGTAGTGTGCTGTTACGAAGTTTGCCGCCTCCTCTGTGATGAATGCCTCAGCCATCAATGCTTCAATTCTACGTTAATTTTTACATTCTTCTCGAAGCGTCTTCTGCATCCTCTTAGTTGGGTAGCACCAACGATTTTGCACGCCCCCCCCCCAATCTTGCCTCGGTCGGGAGATGCAAAATCAAATGCTGCATTGGATTAAAGAAGCCCGGTGGAAAGATCTTCTCTAACTTGCAGATCAACTCCGGCGCCAACTCTTCCATTTCTTATAGCATGCCAGGCGATAGTTCTTTCGCACAAAGAACATGGAAGAAATAGCTGAGTTCTGCCAGTACTAGCCATTCATCCTCAGGGATGAAGCCATGCAACATCACCGGCATTACCCGCTCAATCCATATGTGCCAATCATGACTCTTGAGACCAAATATCTTCAGTTTATCAAGATTCGCTCCCCTCTTTAGATTCGCTGCATACCCATCGGGGAACATCAACTGCTGTTGCACCCACAAGATAATTTCCCTCATAGCTGGCCTTCCAAGATTGAACCATGCCTTTGGCTTCGTCCAGTTCTGCTTCCCTTTCGGTTCTTTCATGTTTTGTAACGGCCTATCACATAGCGCCTCCAGATTGACTCTAGCCTTAGTATTATCCTTTGACTTCCCATCTATGCCGAACAATGTACCAAAAAGTGCCTCGGCGATATTCTTCTCAGTGTGCATCACGTCGATGTTGTGTGGGCAAAGGAGGTCTTTGAAGTAAGGCAGATCCCATAAGCATGTTTTATGAGTCCACACGTGCTTAGTATTATACCCCTTGAAGTACCCTGGACGTTGTGGATCCGGCTCGAGAGCGTTTAATTGATCCAGGGTCTGTTGGCCTATCAATGCAGGTGGTGCAGAGTTTTTGACAACTCTACCTCTGATGAAGTTCTTCTTATCTTTCCTGAACTTATGGCGAGGATCCAGGAACTGTCTATGCATGTCGAAGCAAGAAAACTTGCGACCGGCCTGAAGCCAACGAAACTCAAGAGCTCCCTTGCATGTGGGGCATGGGAACCTTCCATGCACACACCAGCCAACGAATAGCGCATACACCGGCAAGTCATGCGTCGAGTACATGTACCAGACACGCATTATGAAGTTCCGTTTGCTATAGGCGTCGTATGTCTTGAACCCATTATCCCAGGCTTCTTGCAATTCGTCCTTAAGCAGCTGCATTTACACATTCATATTTTTCCCCGGATAGTTGGGCCCTGGAATTATCAACGTCAGGAAAATGTTCTTTCTTTGCATAATCTGTCCGGGGGAGATTGAGTGGAAAGACAAATACGGGCCAACAACTGTATTGGGCTGCCGTCATACCAAACACACTGAACCCATCCGTGCTGATGCCGACTCGAGGATGCCTCGGATCTGCCGCTTTGTCAGCATGTAATTCATCAAACTTTTTCCACGCAACACCATCTGATGTGTGTACCATCATCAGATTCCCATCTGCATCTAGTTCGGTTCTTTTGCCTGTTTTGTGCCATGTCATCTGTCTGGCCGTCTCTTCGACCATGAAAAGACGTTGAAGTCTTGGTACAATTGGCATATACCAAAGAACACTAACGGGGATTTTGGTCTGTGTCTTCTCACCCATACCGTTATCTACCACAATATACCCGGAAGACTTGCAAATGGGACAATAGTTCAAGTCCGCATAGTCAAGCCTAAATAAGGCACATCCTTTCTCATAGGCATGTATCTTCTCATAGGGCATCTTCAGTGCACGGAGGATTTTGTCCGACTGGTACAGGTTTGCAGGCATTACATGGCCTTTGGGTAGAAAGCATCCAAATACTGTCATAATTGCGTCATAGCATTCTCTGCCCAAGTTGAACTGAGCCTTCAGAGCCATTGCTTGTGAGATGGCATCCAACTGACAAAGCTCAGTGTGCTCGTGGAGCGGACGTTTTGAAGACTCCAACATTTCATTGAAGGCCTTTGCAGATTCCTCCATCTCCTCGTCTGAATCCCGAGCATCATCATAGTCTTGCACCATGTTTTCCATCCCGGTACCATGCTCATCGGTGCGACCACGATCCACCTCAGCTCGGTCACGTTGGGCAGACTCACCATGAAATGTCCACACCGTATAATCGGGCGTAAGACCACTCTTCTACAGGTGTTTTCCCATTTCAGCCTCTGTCCTCTTTTCCCAATTGCCGCACCAGAAACAGGGGCACCAGGTTTTCTTCTGGCCATTTGCAAATGCGGCTTGCACAAACCCCTTGGTTTTTGTGAACCATTCATCGCTCCATTTGTTCTGACCAGTGTGACCGGTATACATCCACGCACGATCACTCATCTTGACTTTCAGAGCTACTCGACACACAACAATTATATATGTAATTCACCATGTATATATTCATCAGTTGATCTACTTTGTCAATTTTATTACGTCCATGCAACCTACACTCTAATAGGTAATGATAGGTCCTAATCCCACCCGTGTATGTGTAGATTGGGTTCATTTTCCCATGCTATGCTGTAGATCCGACGCAAAATTTCGGTAGCACCTCCCCGCTGTTCTCCTGATACACGTCTCTACAATAAACAGAGAGGATGTGTACCCGAAGAACAACAGGGGAGGCACTGACGAAATTTATGCGTCGGATCTGGAGCAAAGCATATGGGAAAACGAACCCAATCTACGCATACTCGGGCTGTCCATGGATAGCGTTGGACAATTCGGAAGAATCAAGGTTATAAATATGCAAATGCATGCATATTTATAACTATGACACTTTCGAACGGGAGACACATATTGGTTACGCATACTGATGATTCAAGACACATATATAGCTAGCTATCAAGTTTCATCGGAATAGATCAAATAATTAATGGGGGAGGAGGACATGTCATTTGTGCTCACCAACGAACGAAGGGGCAGAGCTCGTCAAACGCATGGCGAGGTCGTCGAACACCAAACCTCGCAACGATGAAACAACTGCACATTTAAAACTACCCGATCAACACAATTATATATGATGTTTTTCATGACAAAATCGAAAAACATATGACCTAACTAATAATTCACAAATATATGACCCTGTCGGCCTCTGGAAGGCCAAAGAACACCTTTTTGGGA
>NC_057809.1:443311387-443311928 GCF_018294505.1 Triticum aestivum | reverse complement strand
GGGGTCAGGGGGTCAGGGGGTCGGTTGTCGGGGTCGGGGTGTCGGGCCAGGCTGGGTGCCGGGGTGTTGGGTCAGGCTCGGTGTCACACCCTAGTTAGCCATGCATTAGAGTGTTGCATCATGTTTACTCTTTCATCAAAAACCTGAAATGGGGATGACAGAACCCCCAGTCCCCTCTGAAACCAACTAGGGTTTACTAAAAAAACTTTTTCAATGAACCTGAAATGCCCTTCTAAAATGTCCATCATTTTTGTCTTGGTTCAGAACCTCTGCCAAAAGTGGTGCACATTTTCCTAGGCCATCTTAGGGTTTTTGAATTAAATCATAAATATTTGAATTTGGGCATTTAAAATTATATAAAATATTTAAATGCTCAAATATCTCCAAACTAAAATGTTTCATGTTGGAAATAATCCAACTATGGACCAGGAGTAGTTTGGTGATTTTAGGAGTAGCCTAAGTATTTTATTTAATTCAACAAAGTTGCAGAAGTATTAAAAAACAGAAAACAGAAAGAAATGGAAAAAACTTACCTGGCGCC
>NC_057809.1:443297331-443310850 GCF_018294505.1 Triticum aestivum | reverse complement strand
ATCATCGTGCCTTCGTCGTAGCCGTGCTCCCCGCCGCCCGTGCGTCCTCTCATCGTGTCCAGGAGCTCCGCTGCTGTCCAATCCATCGAGCAAGCCGAGCCTCGAGCGCTCGCAACGCCCGAGTCCACCGCAACGACCTCGCCCGAACCGCCGTCGCCGGAGATCCCCTTCAACGCCGTCGTCGCTCCGGTCCATCTCCGGCCGCACCAAGGTCTTCGTCGCACTCACTGTGAGCTTAGCCATCTCTCCCCCCTTCCTTTGCTTGCTCCCGAGCCGTGTAGCGACCTCCCGGAGCTCGTCGCCGACGTTCTTCGTTCGGGTAATCACGATACTCCTCGGAGGCAGAATCAACCGTACCCACCGCCGTGGAGCTCGTCGCCGACGTGCTCCCGGTCACCCTCCGACCACTCTACGGTGTCCATCATGCTCACCGTGTCACTTAGCACCTAGCTAGCCACTCCCCGAGCCTCACCGACCCCTCTAGCGTCAAGTTCGTCTTCGGCCGAACCCCGGTGGCCGCCAAAGTCGTCGCCGGCGCCAACTCCGGCCACCCCGACCCCAACGGACTCCACCAAGAGCTGCGGCTCGTCCTCAGCTCCACTCCGGTGGTCTCCATGACCCATTTGGTGGCCGAAACGGCCAAAACCACTTCCGCCGCCGCGTCGGGCTCGCCGGCGGCTAAACGCCGGTGCAGCCGACCCGGGTTTGACCACGGGTGGGCCCTGGTTGACTCCCCTGAGTCAATGACAGGTGGGGCCCAGCCCTGTTAATTAAACAGGTTTAGTTTTATTTAAACTTTAATTAAACTAATCACACCGACACGCGGGACCCACTGTCAGGTTTGACCCGGACGTGTTCCGTTGACCTGCTGACGTCACACTGACGTCAGGCTGACGCAATAATTGATTTTCTGGAATTAATCTAATATAGGAAATTCCAGAATATAGTATAAACTTCAAAAATTCATAACTTTTATTCTGTAACTCCAAATCAGACAAATTATATATGAAAAATGATCAGAAAAATCCAATCTATCCATCTGTACTATTTTCATGCATGATTAAACAAGTTAACCTGATGTTTAATGCAGAACAAGGAAAAGCACTTTAAAAGGCCATGTTTGAGTTTGAAATTTGAATCTTCGATTCAAATTGGTTCAAACCCTTCTGGTCTTAGTTGCATTAGCCCAACACACTCATATTGCTATGTTTCATGCATGCATCATATTGTTGCACATTGTTTGGTGATGGTTGTGTATCGGTGTTCTTTGCGGCAGATTCTGCCTCCGAGGAGTATCGTGATTACCCGAACGAAGAACCGTATCAGTGCATCGAACCATCAGGCAAGCAACCAACCATTTGATCATATCGATACAATCCCATGTTCTCGCTCCTGCTCTCTTTTACTGCATTAAGACAACGCGTTTCAAACTGCTGTGTGCTACGGTAGTTGAACCCACTTCCTCTGCATGACCTGTCATTGCCACAGTAACTAGATGAAACCCACTAGCATGTGTAGGAGTTGATTGAGCCATATGTATGTGTTGTTCCTACCTTGCTATGCCTGCTATGCTTAGAGTCGTGTCAGGTCTGGTTCATCTGGGTGATGGGCTAGAGTGAAATGATTATGTCGGTAATGAGAGTGGTGTGGTGAACACGATTTGGTAAAGGTATCGATGAGAGGCCATGTAGGAGTACATGGTGGGTTGTTTCATTGGAGCCGACCTTAAGCACTGAGATCTGTATGTGTGATTTAAGAATCAGCTACTACCATGCATTGGGCCCGAAACCAATGGACCCTCTCGGCTTCTTATTCACCCTAGTTCTCCGTCCAGGAGTTGCAAGTAGTTTCTGGTGTTTGTAGCCTACTGGAGGCCGTGGACAGCGCTGACCGTAGGGGTGGGCTGTGATGCGGTAGGTACGTGGCCGGGTGTACCGAATACCCGTTAGGTATCTCGGGAACCCTGTTCACATCGTTCGGGGCCGTATGGGAAACCTCGGCCGGACTCCCTGCGGATGGAACCTGGATAGGCGATAAACCTGGACTGGAGGCTTAGGTGGTTAGGTAGGTCGTGGCCGACAACCACGTTGGGCTTCCGCTTGAAGGTTGCCGAGTACATGTCGTGTAAACGACGGTAAGTGGTGAGAGCATGTATGAAGAAGTACACCCCTGCAGGGTTATCATGATCTATTCGAATAGCCGCGTCCGCGGTAAAGGACTACTTGGTTGCCTATACAGTTCATAGACAAGTAAATGGAAACTACTAAAAGCCTCAAGATAAGTGTGAGTGCCGAGGATGGCTCTTCCGTAGGAAGACGGAGGTGGATCCTCGGTAGTGTATTGAATTGGTGAGTAGTGGACTCGTGTGCGCAAAACCATTTCAAGTTGGAGTCTCGTAGGTTAGCCTAGCCAAGAGTCAGAGCTGGCTTGCTGCAACAACTCCACCAACCCTTCTTGATAATATGCATGTATGTAGGATCTGATGTAAGTCTTGCTGAGTACCTTTGTACTCATGTTGCTATAATTTACATTTTTTTTCAGAAGACGCTGCAACCCCTTCTGATGGGTTCTACGTAGACGTTGACATCAATGAGTAGGCTAAGGCCCAGGTGGTGATCCTGAGCTTGTGAAGGACCACGTAGTATAGCTAGGCTTTCCAAGCCTCTTTTATTTTACTAGTTGTCTGTACTCAGACAAGTTACTTCCGCTGCTGGTTTGTATGACTGTATGACTTGAATGCTGGGTCGTGTGACCCGTACCTTTGTGTATGTTATGTATGGCTCTCTGAGCCTTAAATAAAGTACTTGTGTCATAGAGTCATGTTGTGATGCCTTGTTGTATTTGCACATATCGAGCATATTGTGTGTATGTTTGAAATGCTTGGTATGTGTGGGATCTGACTATCTAGTTGTTTATCCTTAGTAGCCTCTCTTACCGGGAAATGTCTCCTAGTGTTACCACTGAGCCATGGTAGCTTGCTACTGCTCGGGAACACTTAGGCTGGCCGGCATGTGTCCTTCTTCGTTCCTGTGTCTGTCCCTTCGGGGAAATGTCACGCATTGAGTACCGGAGTCCTGTTAGCCCGCTACAGCCCGGGTTACCGGAGTCCTGCTAGCCCAGTGCTACAGCCCGAACCCACTTGCTGATGACCGACACGTTCGTTGCTGGGTCATGGATGCCTGTCCCTGTAAGTCTGTGCCACTTTGGGTTTACGACTAGTCATGTCAGCCCGGGCTCTTTATCATATGGATGCTAGCGACACTATCATATACGTGAGCCAAAAGGCGCAAACGGTCCCGGGCAAAGGTAAGGCGACACCCGTGGGGATACCGTGCGTGAGGCCGCAAAGTGATAAGAGGTGTTACAAGCTAGATCGATGTGACATCGAGTCGGGGTCCTGACAGCGTTGGCATCAGAGCCGGACTGCCTGTAGGTTCTCCAAGCCAAACCGGTCGATGTTGAGTCTAGAAATTCTTTAGTTATATGTAGGGGAATTGTTTGTGGGTTGGAACGTAAGGCTCTTTTTACTCCTTTATCTTATAACATTCTGATCTGAGTCAGTCTATTCTTCCACCGGGGGTTAAGGAATTAGGATCTATTCTCTCTATCAGGATCACGCGTTACTAATCAGTAGTACCTTATAGGGTTGATGGATACAAGCCTAGTTCAGTTCTACTACCACGTTAAGTTGTTAGGATGGATTCAGAACTTTGATATGATGATGTTGAGTGTGTATGAAATCCTTTGTCAAATGTCTCAAAATCCTTCTTGAGCATTTACAGCTGTTATGCTGCCAAAATTTTGCTAGAAATTCTAATGCCTTTGCATTATGATTGTGCTTTCAGATGGCCACTCGCGACCTCAATCAAGTGGTTCGCCTGACTCGATGCCTAGATGTACCCGGCCATACTGCCATGTTGGTCAGGGTAATGACTGAGGCTGGATACCGTTGGTATCCTGAGTACACGGTCGAAGAGCAATTCCGAGACTTTAATCAAAGCCAGTATCTCTGCACTGTCAGGATATTTCCATCTTATCCTGGGTCCACCGAGCCCCTTCACTGCTCCTATGGACTCGGGGTTACTATTGAGATGGCTGTGCAGGACGCCGCCTACTCTATGATGACCATCATGCGAGTCAGGTCTGGCCTATTTCGGGACTCTGATTTCCGGTATATGCCAGGATCACTTCCGGGAGCACAAGGGTATCTCCAGGCTGTCTATGCTGACCCCACCCAGGAGGATTCACGGACTCGCACCACTGCTGAGATGCTCGAGGATAAGGACCGTGAAAATCGGGCCTTGAGGTTAGAGCTCTTCAATACCCGTGCTGACCACTGGGCCACATTGACTCGGTTTGCACCGGCGGTGCAAGCTGGATATTCGGATATGCGCGATCTCTATCCTGTGAGATCTGCTCTGCCAGACGTGATGGGTTGGCGTGATGTAGGAGGCATCACCCCACCTCGCGGTCCCCGCAGGCCACCGTCTGTTGGTCCAAGACCTCATCCTAGCCCCTATGGTCCACAAGCTCCGCGAGATCGTCTGTTTCCGGATGATCATGTTGAGCTTCCAGGCTATGGTGGTGACTTCTACGAGGACTACTACGGATCGGTCTGAGTTAGTAGTAGTATCACTAGTTCGTGTTAGCTGTGTCGTCTATCGTCCTGCGTGACTCGTGGGATATGACCTAGTTTGTATCGCCTTCCGGAGGTGTAGAAAAATAATGTATAGGAGCTTGGAATGCCTCCGATGAGATGTAATCCTCTTTTCACCGTAATAGTACCTTGTTTGGTCTTGTACTAAACCCTGTATGGTGTGTATGACGATGGAATAAAGAAGCAGTTTCTGTATCTACCATGTCATACGGATGATCATCTTGCATTCCGAGTTATTCCTTACATTCTGTATCCTATGTCGGAATTTTATCATCCTGACTAAATCATTGTCTTGTTTACCTAGGATGGTCAACACGCGCACTAACCCTGCTCCTCAAGAGCAGGCCGAAGGCAGTGAAGTCAGGAATGCAAATCTGCCTCATCCTCCTTCCCTAGCCGAGGTCATGATGGAAGCTGAAAGAAACAAGCGGGAGACCAACCGTTTGTTGGAGCATATTGAACAGAACACGGCACACCATTAGAGGACTAACGTGGTGTCACTCAGTGATTTCATCAAGTTACATCCACCCACGTTCCACCACTCCATCGAGCCTCTCGACGCTGATGACTGGCTTCGCAGTATTTCTCACAAACTGCGTTCCGCGCTGGTAGCGGAGGCTGACAAGGTCACCTTTGCTGCATATCATCTTGAAGGTCCCGCCAGTCTATGGTGGGAGAATTATGGAGCTATGTGCCCAGCGGGCCATGTCACTACTTGGGCTGAATTCAGCGAGGCTTTCCGTGAACATCACATTCCGGAGGGTCTCATGCACCATAAACGTGAGGAATTTTGCAGTTTCACTCAGGGCCGACTCTCTGTGGATGCTTACAGCAGGGAGTTCGGTAACCTCGCACGATATGCAACTGAGGAAGTTTCTACTGATGCCAAGAAGCAAGCAAGGTTCCGTAAGGGGCTTAGTCCTGAGCTTCGCCGCGACCTCCGTCTGCATGAGTGCACATCTTTTCAGAAACTTGTTAACAAGGCCATCAGTGCTGAGACTGGTCAGACTGATTATGACGCAACACGCAAGCATGGCCGTGACATGGGTTCCTCATCCGGTGCTGGTCCTCAGAAGCGCCGCGTGTGGGTGCCCAACACCGCCCTGCCACCCAGGTTCACACCGAGGCCATCTTTCCAAGCGCCTCGCCCGTTTCAACAGTCTGCACCAGCCAAGCCCTATGGGGGTCCAACCAACAATGCTCCTCCACGTACCAGTTCCGTGACTTGTTTCAAGTGTGGGGAATCTGGCCACTATATGCGTGAGTGTCCCCAGACCAACCCCAACCAATCTGCTAAAGCTGTTGGCCGTGGCAAGCCGACAGGGAAAGTGTTCCACGCCAAGCCGGCCACCGCTACACGTGGCCATGTCAACTGTATCTCGGCCGAAGAAGCTCAAGAGGATCCCAACGTCGTTCTCGGTACGCTCCTTGTTAATTGCCACCCGGCATCTATTCTTTTCGATACAGGAGCCTCTCATTCATTTATATCTGAGAACTATGCTCGTCTGCATAACACCGCATTCTGTGACATGCCATCCACTATGGAAATTTCTACTCCTGGTTCTAGATGGCAGACCTCCAGGGTAAGTTATGGAAATGAAATCCAAGTCGACAGACTTGTTTTCCTTGCATCTTTGATAGCTCTCAAATTTTCAGATATTAATATCATTTTTGGTATGGACTGGATGTCAGCTCATCATGCCAAAATTGATTGTTCCTCTAGGACTGTTCAACTCACTCATCCTTCGGGGAAGATAGTCAATGTCTTGACCCGATTAGCCAATCGACAGTTATATTCTCTTAACGCCAGCCCTTTGCCAGACCTTGAGGATGTTCCGGTAGTCCGTGACTTCCCGGATGTCTTCCCAGAGGAATTGCCAGGTGTTCCACCCGACAGGGATGTTGAGTTCGTAATAGACCTCATTCCAGGAACCGTTCCGATTGCTAGAAGACCCTATAAGATGGCACCACTAGAACTAGCCGAGCTTAAGAAACAACTCGATGAGTCCTTGAAAAAGTGTTTCATCCGACCTAGTTCATCTCCGTGGGCTTGCCCCGTCCTCTTCGTCAAGAAGAAGGATGGTATGGACCGGATGGTTGTAGATTACCGACCTGTCAATTTGGTCACAATCAAGAACAAATATCCGCTCCCTAGGATAAACGACCTGTATGATCAGCTCGCTGGATCCTCAGTCTTCTCCAAGATGGATTTGAGGTTGGGTTACCATCAAATCAAAATCAAAAACAGGGACATTCCTAAAACGGCCTTTGTTACTCGTTATGGCCAATACGAGTACACCGTCATGTCCTTCGGTTTAACCAACGCTCCAGCCACCTTTTCTCGGTTAATGAACTCAATCTTCATGGAGTATTTGGATAAATTCGTCGTGGTTTACCTAGATGATATACTCATCTACTCCAAGAACGAGGAAGAACATGCCGAACATCTAAGGCTAGTGTTGAAGAAACTTCGAGAGCACCGCCTTTATGCCAAGTTTTCCAAATGTGAATTTTGGTTGTCAGAAGTGACCTATCTGGGTCATGTAATATCTGGTAAAGGTATTGCTGTTAACCCTGAGCGAGTTCAAGCCGTCCTTAATTGGACTCCACCTGAATCGGTCAAGCAAGTTCGGAGTTTTCTGGGCTTAGCGAGCTATTGCCGTCGCTTTGTCGAAAACTTCTCCAAAGTTGCTAAACCTCTAACCGAACTCCTCAAGAAAGATAAGAAGTTCGAATGGACTCCACAATGTGAGCACAGCTTTCAGGAACTGAAAAGACGCCTGACTTTTGCTCCCGTACTGGTACCGCCAGACTTCTCCAAGGACTTTGTTATCTACTGCGACGCCTCGCGACAAGGACTAGGTTGCATTCTCATGCAAGATCGACACGTAATTGCATACGCTTCACGGCAATTGCACCCACATGAGGAGAATTATCCTACTCATGATCTAGAGCTTGCAGCCGTAGTCTATGCACTTAAGACCTGGCAACATTACTTCCTCGGTAACCGTTGCGAAATATTCACTGATCACCAAAGTCTGAAGTACATTTTCACCCAACCGGATTTGAATCTCAGGCAAAGACGTTGGGTTGAGTTGATCACAGATTTCGACTTAGGAATAACTTACACCCCAGGGAAAGCCAACGTCATGGCTGATGCGCTAAGTCGTAAATCTTATTGTAACAACCTAATGTTACAACAAAGTCAACCGCTTCTCCATGAGGAATTTCGGAAGCTTAACCTTCACATTGTTCCTCAAGGTTTTCTTTCCACCTTGGTGGCGAAACCTACCCTTACGGACCAGATCGTCAAGGCACAGAAGGTAGATCCGGGAATCTCCCGCATCAAGAGAAACATCAAGAAAGGAATTGCGAATTGTTTCTCCATTAATGATCAAGGGGTCGTATACTTCGGGAATCGACTAGTGGTTCCCAAAGTGCGAAACCTGAGGCGATTGATCCTTAAGGAGGCTCATGAATCTCCTCTCACCATTCATCCCGGTAGTACTAAGATGTATTAGGACCTACGCCAGAGGTTCTGGTGGACTAGGATGAAGAGAGAAATTGCTCAGTATATTGCTAATTGCGACGTCTGTCATCGTGTAAAAGCAGAGCATCAACGGCCTGCTGGCACCCTTCAACCCTTAGCTATTCCTGAATGGAAATGGGATAAAATTGGTATGGATTTCATTACCGGTTTTCCCAGGACCAAGAGAGGGAATAATGCTATCTTCGTCGTTGTCGATCATCTTTCCAAAGTAGCCCATTTCCTACCTGTTCGTGAGAGTATAACCACTAGTCAGCTGGCAGACTTATACATCTCCCGAATAGTGTCTCTCCATGGTGTTCCTTTGGAAATTAACTCGGATCGAGGAAATATTTTCACCTCTCGATTTTGGGAAAGTTTCCAAAACGCTATGGGAACCCGTCTCTCCTTTAGCACCGCTTTCCACCCTCAGTCGAGTGGTCAAGTGGAACGCGTCAACCAGATTCTAGAAGACATGCTTCGAGCCTCTGTTATCTCATTCGGAATGGATTGGGAGAAGTGCCTTCCATTTGCCGAATTCGCTTACAACAACAGCTATCAATCTAGCTTGGGTAAAGCCCCTTTTGAAGTTCTCTATGGACGACGGTGTCGAACACCCCTTAACTGGTCGGAGACCGGGGAAAGACAATTCTTTGGCCCGGATATGATTCAGGAAGCAGAAGAACAAGTTCGCATCGTTCGTGAAAAGTTGAAAACAGCCCAATCTCGTCAAAAGAGTCAATATGACCGAAAACATAAGGCTATGACTTTCGAGGTTGACGAGAAGGCTTACCTTCGGGTTACCCTCTGAAGGGAACCCATCGTTTCGGTATCAAAGGCAAATTGGCTCCTCGTTACATTGGACCTTTTCGCATTCTCGCTAAACGAGGAGAAGTTGCCTACCAGTTGGAACTACCTCCGCACCTCTCCAGAGTCCACGATGTCTTCCACGTTTCTCAACTCAGGCGTTGCTTCTCGGATCCTATCCGTGGAGTGGACCACGAAACGCTTGATCTCCAAGATAATCTTACATATCGAGAGTACCCCATTCGTATCTTCGATCAGGCCGAGCGTACCACTCGACGTCATAATATCAAGTTTCTCAAAGTACAATGGTCGCACCATTCTGAGGATGAAGCAACTTGGGAAAGGGAGGATCATCTTCGACTTGAGTATCCCGCCTTCTTTCCGGAGGAACCCAAATCTCGGGACGAGATTCTTTCGAGTGGGGGTGAGTTGTCACACCCTAGTTAGCCATGCATTAGAGTGTTGCATCATGTTTACTCTTTCATCAGAAACCTGCAATGGGGATGACAGAACCCCCGGTCCCCTCTGAAACCAACTAGGGTTTACTAAAAAACTTTTTCAATGAACCTGAAATGCCCTTCTAAAATGCCCATCATTTTTGTCTTGGTTCAGAACCTCTGCCAAAAGTGGTGCACATTTTCCTAGGCCATCTTAGGGTTTTTGAATTAAATCATAAATATTTGAATTTGGGCATTTAAAATTATATAAAATATTTAAATGCTCAAATATCTCCAAACTAAAATGTTTCATGTTGGAAATAATCCAACTATGGACCAGGAGTAGTTTGGTGATTTTAGGAGTAGCCTAAGTATTTTATTTAATTCAACAAAGTTGCAGAAGTATTAAAAAACAGAAAACAGAAAGAAATGGAAAAAACTTACCTGGCGCCTGCTCCCAGCCCACCTGCCGGCCCAGCCCAGCGCCGCTCCAGCGAGCTGCTTGCCGGCCAGGCAGGCAGGCAGGTGCCCGACGGCGACCGCAGCGCGCGCCACACACCTGCTTGCGGCCTCGCCGCTCCCCGCGCCCGGTGACGTCGTGGACCGGCCTCCCTCGCTCCCCCGAACCCCCCAGACACCCCCGCTCCTCTCCAGCTCCTCCCCCTCGCGCTCTCCCGCCATGGCCGACGCCACCATCGTCGTGCCTTCGTCGTAGCCGTGCTCCCCGCCGCCCGTGCGTCCTCTCATCGTGTCCAGGAGCTCCGCCGCTGTCCACTCCATCGAGCAAGCCGAGCCCCGAGCGCTCGCAACGCCCCAGTCCACCGCAACGACCTCGCCCGAACCGCCGTCGCCGGAGATCCCCTTCAACGCCGTCGTCGCTTCGGTCCATCTCCGGCCGCACCAAGGGCTTCGTCGCACTCACTGTGAGCTTAGCCATCTCTTCCCCCTTCCTTTGCTTGCTCCCGAGCCGTGTAGCGACCTCCCGGAGCTCAACCGTACCCACCGCTGTGGAGCTCGTCGCCGACGTGCTCCCGGTCACCCTCCGACCACTCTACGGTGTCCATCATGCTCACCGTGTCACTTAGCACCTAGCTAGCCACTCCCCGAGCCTCACCGACCCCTCTAGCGTCAAGTTCGTCTTCGGCCGAACCCCGGTGGCCGCCAAAGTCGTCGCCGGCGCCAACTCCGGCCACCCCGACCCCAACGGACTCCACCAAGAGCTGCGGCTCGTCCTCAGCTCCACTCCGGTGGTCTCCGCGACCCATTTGGTGGCCGAAACGGCCAAAACCACTTCCGCCGCCGCGTCGGGCTCGCCGGCGGCTAAACGCCGGTGCAGCCGACCCGGGTTTGACCATGGGTGGGCCCTGGTTGACTCCCCTGAGTCAATGACAGGTGGGGCCCAGCCCTATTAATTAAACAGGTTTAGTTTTATTTAAACTTTAATTAAACTAATCACATTGACACGCGGGACCCACTGTCAGGTTTGACCCGGACGTGTTCTTTTGACCTGCTGACGTCACACTGACGTCAGGCTGACGCAATAATTGATTTTCTGGAATTAATCTAATATAGGAAATTCCAGAATATAGTTTAAACTTCAAAAATTCATAACTTTTATTTTGTAACTCCAAATCAAACAAATTATATATGAAAAATGATCAGAAAAATCCAATCTATCCGTCTGTACTATTTTCATGCATGATTAAACAAGTTAACCTGATGTTTAATGAAGAACAAGGAAAAGCACTTTAAAAGGCCATGTTTGAGTTTGAAATTTGAATCTTCGATTCAAATTGGTTCAAACCCTTCTGGTCTTAGTTGCATTAGCCCAACACACTCATATTGCTATGTTTCATGCATGCATCATATTGTTGCACATTGTTTGGTGATGGTTGTGTATCGGTGTTCTTTGCGGCAGGTTCTGCCTCCGAGGAGTATCGTGATTACCCTAACGAAGAACCGTATCAGTGCATCGAACCATCAGGCAAGCAACCAACCATTTGATCATATCGATACAATCCCATGTTCTCGCTCCTGCTCTCTTTTACTGCATTAAGACAACGCGTTTCAAACTGCTGTGTGCTACGGTAGTTGAACCCACTTCCTCTGCATGACCTGTCATTGCCACAGTAACTAGATGAAACCCACTAGCATGTGTAGGAGTTGATTGAGCCATATGTATGTGTTGTTCCTACCTTGCTATGCCTGCTATGCTTAGAGTCGTGTCAGGTCTGGTTCACCTGGGTGATGGGCTAGAGTGAAATGATTATGTCGGTAATGAGAGTGGTGTGGTGAACACGATTTGGTAAAGGTATCGATGAGAGGCCATGTAGGAGTACATGGTGGGTTGTTTCATTGAAGCCGACCTTAAGCACTGAGATCTGTATGTGTGATTTAAGAATCAGCTACTACCATGCATTGGGCCCAAAACCAATGGACCCTCTCGGCTTCTTATTCACCCTAGTTCTCCGTCCAGGAGTTGCAAGTAGTTTCTGGTGTTTGTAGCCTACTGGAGGCCGTGGACAGCGCTGACCGTAGGGGTGGGCTGTGATGCGGTAGGTACGTGGCCGGGTGTACCGAATACCCGTTAGGTATCTCGGGAACCCTGTTCACATCATTCGGGGCCGTATGGGAAACCTCGGCCGGACTCCCTGCGGATGGAACCTGGATAGGCGATAAACCTGGACTGGAGGCTTAGGTGGTTAGGTAGGTCGTGGCCGACACCCACGTTGGGCTTCCGCTTGAAGGTTGCCGAGTACATGTCGTGTAAACGACGGTAAGTGGTGAGAGCGTGTATGAAGAAGTACACCCCTGCAGGGTTATAATGATCTATTCGAATAGCCGCGTCCGCGGTAAAGGACTACTTGGTTGCCTATACAGTTCATAGACAAGTAAATGGAAACTACTAAAAGCCTCAAGATAAGTGTGAGTGCCGAGGATGGCTCTTCCGTAGGAAGACGGAGGTGGATCCTCGGTAGTGTATTGAATTGGTGAGTAGTGGACTCGTGTGCGCAAAACCATTTCAAGTTGGAGTCTCGTAGGTTAGCCTAGCCAAGAGTCAGAGCTGGCTTGCTGCAACAACTCCACCAACCCTTCTTGATAATATGCATGTATGTAGGATCTGATGTAAGTCTTGCTGAGTACCTTTGTACTCATGTTGCTATAATTTACATTTTTTTTCAGAAGACGCTGCAACCCCTTCTGATGGGTTCTACGTAGACGTTGACATCAATGAGTAGGCTAAGGCCCAGGTGGAGATCCTGAGCTTGTGAAGGACCACGTAGTATAGCTAGGCTTTCCAAGCCTCTTTTATTTTACTAGTTGTCTGTACTCAGACAAGTTACTTCCGCTGCTAGTTTGTATGACTGTATGACTTGAATGCTGGGTCGTGTGACCCGTACCTTTGTGTATGTTATGTATGGCTCTTTGAGCCTTAAATAAAGTACTTATGTCATAGAGTCATGTTGTGATGCCTTGTTGTATTTGCACATATCGAGCATATTGTGTGTATGTTTGAAATGCTTGGTATGTGTGGGATCTGACTATCTAGTTGTTTATCCTTAGTAGCCTCTCTTACCGGGAAATGTCTCCTAGTGTTACCACTGAGCCATGGTAGCTTGCTACTGCTCGGGAACACTTAGGCTGGCCGGCATGTGTCCTTCTTCGTTCCTGTGTCTGTCCCTTCGGGGAAATGTCACGCATTGAGTACCGGAGTCCTGTTAGCCCGCTACAGCCCGGGTTACCGGAGTCCTGCTAGCCCAGTGCTACAGCCCGGACCCACTTGCTGATGACCGACACGTTCGTTGATGGGTCATGGATGCCTGTCCCTGTAAGTCTGTGCCACTTTGGGTTTACGACTAGTCATGTCAGCCCGGGCTCTTTATCATATGGATGCTAGCGACACTATCATATACGTGAGCCAAAAGGCGCAAACGGTCCCGGGCAAAGGTAAGGCGACACCCGTGGGGATACCGTGCGTGAGGCCGCAAAGTGATATGAGGTGTTACAAGCTAGATCGATGTGACATCGAGTCGGGGTCCTGACACTCGGGGTCGGGGTGTCGGGGTCGGGGTCGGGGTCTCGGGGTCGGGG
>NC_057809.1:443291087-443296012 GCF_018294505.1 Triticum aestivum | reverse complement strand
GGGGGGCGGTGGGGCGGCAGGGTGGTGGGGCGACGGGGCGGCGGCGAGTGGTGGGGGCGGCGGCGCGCGTGTGAAGAGCAGGGAGAGAAACAGAGAGAGAGGGGCGGGTGGGGCGCGGACGTTAACGTTAGATATGTTAAATCTTTGTCGTCTGGCCCCCTTTGCCGTCTGCTTATTTGCTCTTTGTCGTCTGCTAGCAGACGACAAAGAGGGGGGCCGTTAAGTTTTTTTAAGCAGCTCGTCAGTGGGGGCCCCTCCCTCTTTGCCATCTGCTAGCCGACGACAAAGAATCTTTTTCGTCTGCTAGCCGACGACAAAGAACAAGCTGATGGCAAAGAAGGTCTTTGCCATCAGCCAGTTCTTTGCCATCTGCTTTTGGGTAGCTGATGGCAAAGAGCTTCTTTGTCGTCTGCTAGCATACGGCAAAGAGCTGGAAGATGGCAAAGTAGCTTATTCCAGTAGTGATTCCTTCAGGTCTCTCTTAACGGACTCCTCCCATGTCAAATTCGGTCTACCCCGCCCTCTCTTGACATTCTCCACACGCTTTAGCCATCCGCTATGCACTAGAGCTTCTGGAGGCCTGCGCTGAATATGCCCAAACCATCTCAGATGATGTTGGACAAGCTTCTCCTCAATTGGTGCTACCCCAACTCTATCTCGTATATCATCATTCTAGACTCGATCCTTCCTCGTGTGGCCACACATCCATCTCAATATACGCATCTCCGCCACACCTAACTATTCAACATGTCGCCTTTTAGTCGGCCAACACTCCGCGCCATACAACATTGCGGGTCGAACCGCCGTCCTGTAGAACTTGCCTTTTAGCTTTTATGGCACTCTCTTGTCACAGAGAATGCCAGAAGCTTGGCGCCACTTCATCCATTCGGCTTTGATTCGATGGTTCACATCTTCATCAATACCCCCATCCTCCTGCAACATTGACCCCAAATACCGAAAGGTGTCCTTCCGAGGTACCACCTGGCCATCAAGGCTAACCTCCTCCTCCTCACACCTAGTAGTACTGAAACCGCACATCATGTACTCGGTTTTAGTTCTACTAAGCCTAAACCCTTTCGATTCCAAGGTTTGTCTCCATAACTCTAACTTCCTATTTACTCCCATCCGACAATCATCAACTAGCACCACATCATCCGCAAAGAGCATACACCATGGGATATCTCCTTGTATATCCCTTGTGACCTCATCCATCACCAATGCAAAAAGATAAGGGCTCAAAGCTGACTCCTGATGCAGTCCTATATTAATCGGGAAGTCATCGGTGTCGACATCACTTGTTCGAACACTTGTCACAACATTATCGTACATGTCCTTGATGAGGGTAATGTACTTTGCTGGGACTTTGTGTTTCTCCAAGGCCCACCACATGACATTCCGCGTATCTTATCATAGGCCTTCTCCAAGTCAATGAACACCATATGCAAGTCCTTATTTTGCTCCCTATATCTCTCCATAAGTTGTTGTACCAAGAAAATGGCTTCCATGGTCGACCTCCCAGTCATGAAACCAAACTGATTTTTGGTCACGCTTGTCATTCTTCTTAAGCGGTGCTCAATGACTCCCTCCCATAGCTTCATTGTATGGCTCATCAGCTTAATTCCACGGTAATTAGTACAACTCTGAACATCCCCCTTGTTCCTGAAGATTGGTACTAATATACTCCGTCTCCATTCTTCTGGCATCTTGTTTGCCTGAAAAATGAGGTTGAAAAGCTTGGTTAGCCATACTATTGCTATGTCCCCGAGACCTCTCCACACCTCAATGGGGATACAATCAGGGCCCATCGCCTTGCCTCCTTTCATCCTTTTTAAAGCCTCCTTCACCTCAGACTCCTGGATTCGCCGCACAAAACGCATGCTGGTCTCATCAAAGGAGTCGTCCAGTTCAATGGTAGAACTCTCATTCTCCGCATTGAACAGCTTGTCGAAGTACTCCCGCCATCTATGCTTAATCTCCTCGTCCTTCACCAAGAGTTGGCCTGCTCCGTCCTTGATGCATTTGACTTGGCCAATGTCCCTCGTCTTCCTCTCTCGGATCTTGGCCATCTTATAGATGTCCCTTTCACCTTCCTTCGTGCCTAACCGTTGGTAGAGGTCCTCATATGCCCGACCCCTTGCTTCACCAACAGCTCGCTTTGCGGCCTTCTTCGCCATCTTGTACTTCTCTATGTTGTCTGCACTCCTATCCAGGTATAGGCACCTGAAGCAATCTTTCTTCTCTTTAATCGCCTTCTGGACGTCATCATTCCACCACCAGGTATCCTTATCTTCGCTTTTCCTTCCCCTGGACACTCCAAACTCCTCCGAGGCCACCTTACGAATGCAAGTCGCCATCTTCATCCACACATTGTCCGCATCCCCTCCTTCCTCCCAAGGGCCCTCCTTAATGACCCTCTCCTTGAACACCTGAGCTACCTCCCCCTTGAGCTTCCACCACTTCGTCTAGCGACTTTGGCAGGCTTATCCTGCTGGACACGAATCCGAAAGCGGAAGTCAGCAACCACCAGCTTATGCTGGGGTACAACACTCTCTCCAGGTATCACCTTACAGTCTAGGCATGCACGCCTCTCTTCTCTTCTCGAGAGGATGAAATCAATCTGGCTAGAGTGTTGGCCACTACTAAAAGTCACCAGATGTGATTCTCTCTTTCTAAAGAGGGTGTTAGCTACAATCATGTTGTAGGCTAGAGCAAAGCTTAAGACATCTTCTCCTTCTTGATTCCTAATGCCATAGCCAAAGCCCCCATGCGCCCCTTCAAAACCTGTGTTAGATGTACCCACGTGGCCATTGAGGTCTCCTCCTATGAAGAGCTTCTCACCAATCGGTACACTCCTAACCATGTCTTCCAGGCCTTCCCAGAACTCCCTCTTGGTGTTCTCATTGTGGCCTAATTGCGGGGCATACGCGCTGATAACATTGAGAACCAAGTCCTCAACTACCAGCTTGACCAGGATAATCCGGTCCCCATGTCTCTTGACGTCTACCACTCCATACTTGAGGCTCTTGTTGATCAAGATGCCTACGCCATTTCTGTTTGCAGCCGTCCCCGTGTACCACAGCTTGAAGCCGGTATCCTCCACCTCCTTTGCCTTCTGTCCTCTCCATTTGGTTTCTTGGACGCAAAGGATATCAACACCTCTCCTCACCGAAGAGAGGCGTGACCAAAGCTTCCCTGTCAGAGACCCTACGTTCCAGCTACCTAAGCGAATCCTCCTAGGCTCGGCTAGCTTCCTTACCCTTCGCACTCGTCGAGTCAAATGCAAAGACCCTTGCCCATTTTCCACTACACCCGGGCGCCGATGTAGCGCGCCACTAAGGATGCGACGACCCGATCCTCGCTCACTTGCCACTGTATCCGGATCAAGATACGGCGCGCCACTTGGGGGTGACGGCCCGGCCCTTGCCCATTTTCCACCACACCCGGGTTCTGATGTGGCGCGTCGCTAAGAGGGTTACACCCCAACCAAAATCTTTTGGGTTTCATCTCCATAAGAGTGGCTGAGTTTTTACGTTGCTTGCCAAGCCTATCACAACCCTCCTCCTTTACCCGGGCTTGGGACCGGCTATGTTGAGACAACATGGGCGGAGTTTTCCTTTTCTCTCCATATGAACCTATCATGTTGCGTACGTGCCACTGAAGAAAAAAACTTTATTTAGAAATGACGCGGCACCTACTACTCGTTCTCCTATAACCTTGCGCTTGGCATCTCCAAAATATTAACCTTGCGATTGGCTCTTCGCCTCTTCGGGAAGTTGAGCAATAATGGTAGTGCAGTATATATCGTTCTGGCTATATGAGACCGAATGAATTGCTGCACATCCACCACGTGGGCGAGGGTCGAGGGGCGAGGGAGAGTGCTACATATGGAGCAAAATGAGTGAATCTACACTCTAAAATACGTCTATATACATCAGTGTTTGGAGTATGTACTAGTAGTTCATATTGAAATCTACTAAAGGACATATATATTCCAAACAATATGATATAATCTCTATAACCAAGGTAGTAGGGACGAGGAGTAAACAAAGGGAGTAGTAAATTTTTCTCCTTGTCCTGTGAGCCACCGCGCGCATGGGCGAGGGAGCGAGCGTAAGGCGTACTAAGCAAGCTTCACCTCATCCTGCGAGCCACGGCGCCCGTGGGCGGGGGAGACGGCGTACTAAGCAAGCTTCTCCTAATTCTGCGAGTTGACGGGACACATCAAAAGTACTCTAGTGTATAGAGCCTTGCCTCTAAGGTAGGCCCCACATGGTTTGCCTCTTTTTTTAACATAACACATCAAGTCGCAATTTGTTTGTTCACCTGTGGTAGACGATCCTCCCTCCACCAAGTGGACAACCAGTACACGTGCCAAATTACCACGTGGGCTGCCTCTTTCGTACAGAAATGAGCTCCACCGTGTACCCCTGCGGGTGTGGTTGGGAAAGAGACGGGAGTACGTGCGCCGTGCATGCACCTCTTCTCTTCATGCACGTCCCCCACCTACGTGGGTGTGTGAGAGAGATACAAACCGCATTCGTGAGTGTTTTTTGTTTTGGGGTGGGGGTGGGGTGGGGGTTGATTTCATGAATTATTTGTGGGAATATGTGTCGATGACATCTCAAACAAAATTTTGCATGCAATGTGTGTGAAATGGAGGCCTATCGATGTCATACATAGAGGGTCGGGTAATCCACGAGAAGAGAGGGAGGGGTCATAGCTATCGATAGAGTCGAACAGAGGATCAAGTGGGTGGGTGCAAGATCGATGAAGAGAGCCATCAAAATTGTGTGTGTGTACAAGTCAAAGATATAGGGCGACTGACCTACCGGAACGTTAGAGGGCACACGTCAAGTTTGTGTGTGGCAGGGAGACATGACTAGAGCGCTCGATGTATCGGTGTGTGTGGGTGGGAGGGGGATGGT